>NC_060197.1:41759663-41852163 GCF_021184085.1 Oncorhynchus gorbuscha
AAAAAGTAGACAAGAGGATAAACAGAGGTTGTGATGTTTGCCATCTGCCAGTACCAATTCATGAAACATTCAACAGTTAAGATGGGGTTTGACTTGTCAGATGTAAACCCCTCACGACTTCAAGAAATCTCTTCTCTTCTGTTTTCACAAAGACACAAACAGTTGCTGGTGTTTTTGAAAGGTGAGCAGAGCTTTGGGTTGGGAGCAAACGGAACAATAGATGTCGTAACAAACTAAAAGACGGCGGAGTCTGGATTTGGACCAACTCACTCCTCGAAGTCAAAGACATGTCATTAGCATGTCCCATTGAACATGACTGGATGCTCGAAGTCAAAGACATGTCATTAGCATGTCCCATTGAACATGACTGGATGCTCGAAGTCAAAGACATGTCATTAGCATGTCCCATTGAACATGACTGGATGCTCGAAGTCAAAGACATGTCATTAGCATGTCCCATTGAACATGACTGATGAGTCAAAGACATGTCATTAGCATGTCCATTGAACATGACAAAGACATGTCATTAGCATGTCCCATTGAACATGACTGGATGCTCGAAGTCAAAGACATGTCATTAGCATGTCCCATTGAACATGACTGGATGCTCGAAGTCAAAGACATGTCATTAGCATGTCCCATTGAACATGACTGGATGCTCGAAGTCAAAGACATGTCATTAGCATGTCCCATTGAAATGACTGATGCTCGAAGTCAAAGACATGTCATTAGCATGCCCATTGAACATGACTGGATGCTCGAAGTCAAAGACATGTCATTAGCATGTCCCATTGAACATGACTGGATGCTCGAAGTCAAAGACATGTCATTAGCATGCCCATTGAACATGACTGGATGCTCGAAGTCAAAGACATGTCATTAGCATGTCCCATTGAACATGACTGGATGCTCGAAGTCAAAGACATGTCATTAGCATGTCCCATTGAACATGACTGGATGCTCGAAGTCAAAGACATGTCATTAGCATGTCCCATTGAACATGACTGGATGCTCGAAGTCAAAGACATGTCATTAGCATGTCCCATTGAACATGACTGGATGCTCATGTCAAGTCAAAGACATGTCATTAGCATGTCCCATTGAACATGACTGGATGCTCGAAGTCAAAGACATGTCATTAGCATGTCCCATTGAACATGACTGGATGCTCGAAGTCAAAGACATGTCATTAGCATGTCCCATTGAACATGACTGGATGCTCGAAGTCAAAGACATGTCATTAGCATGTCCCATTGAACATGACTGGATGCTCGAAGTCAAAGACATGTCATTAGCATGTCCCATTGAACATGACTGGATGCTTGAATAATTATTCACTCTTATTCCTACAATAGATTCCCTTGTATCTCATTACATAGTAACAGAGTAAGAAACTGCATTGGATGCACTCTAACATGTTTGGTTGAACTAGCCACAACGGCTGCCACGGAACACAAGAGACTAGCTCTGTGTGTATGGTAATTGCAGGTGATATGTTTTCTGCATAAGTGGCTCAGACGCACCCAGTTCCTCACACACACACACACACATAACAAACACGCACACACACACACACACACACACACACACACACACACACACACACACACACACACACACACACACACACACACACACACACACACACACATAACAAACACACACACACACACACACACATAACAAACACGCACACACACACACATAACAGTTCATCAGACACCTTCCTGCATGCATGTTACTGACCCAGATAAGTTAAGAAGTCGAACGGATGAAATATGCACCCCGCTGAGGGAGGCAGGAAAAGGAGTGCCTGGAGAAAGAGAGAGAAGAGAGAGAAGAGAGAGAAGAGCTCTTTAGCAGCGTGAGGGAGATTTGTCACTGTCACCACCTAACATAGAGGAAGAGGGGCCGACTGGGACGGTTGTGAATGTAATCTTTGGATACAGTGGAGCATGCTGGGACACTGGAGGCCAATGCATACCTCCCTGCTGGTAAATGTCTAGAGCCCCCCTTCCCCTATCACCCCCCCTGATCAAGAGAGAGAGGGGGATGAGTGGAGGATGAGAGGTTAAGAGAGAGGGATGGCCACCATCCATGACCATGAGAGGGGGATGAGAGCAGGAGAGGATAGAAGGAGAGGATAGAAGGAGACGATAGAAGGAGGGTAGAATGAGAGGGTAGAAGGAGAGGATAGCAGGAGAGGGTAGAAGGAGAGGATAGCAGGAGAGGATAGCAGGAGAGGATAGCGGGAGAGGGTAGAAGGAGAGGGTAGAAGGAGAGGATAGAAGGAGAGGGTAGAAGGAGACGATAGAAGGAGACGATAGAAGGAGACGATAGAAGGAGAGGGTAGAAGGAGAGGGTAGAAGGAGAGGATAGAAGGAGAGGGTAGAAGGAGAGGGTAGAAGGAGAGGGTAGAAGGAGAGGGTAGAAGGAGAGGGTAGAAGGAGAGGGTAGAAGGAGACGATAGATGGAGAGGGTAGAAGGAGGGTAGAAGGAGAGGATCTACTTTTTAATTAAATGTGAAGGCTGTGTCAAGATCCCTGTTTTAACCATTTGCATATCTTCTTAAAATATGAGTAATTAGTGATGTTGTCTATTCAAATCTATGCAATAATGTTACTTCTACTTGACCTTGAATATTACATGACATAATATTATTATACTTACCTTCCTACAATATGTCAGTGATGAGGGGAATCTGTTGTGACACGTCCGATACAAGGTGTGTGTGTGTGTGTGTGTGTGTGTTAGTGTGGCTGTGTATGTGAGAGAATGTGTGTGTGTGTGTGTGTGTGTGTGTGTGTGTGTGTGTGTGTGTGTGTGTGTGTGTGTGTGTGTGTGTGTGTGTGTGTGTGTGTGTGTGTGTGTGTGTGTGTGTGTGTGTGTGTGTGTGTGTGTGTGTGTGTGTGTATTTGTCAGACATTTCTTCCATGAGACAGGTAGTGAGAATGAGAAGTCAGACTTTCCTGAAAACAACCAGGGATTCTGAGGTGCTTTGTTTTAAATTAGATATATCCGGGTGAGGGAATTTGTCAAAGAGATAAAAGTCTGAAACGAAATGAGCCTCAACACTTCATTCGGCTGTGTGTGTGTGTGTGTGTGTGTGTGTGTGATTGTCTAGTTGTGTTCGTGCTTTATGTCTTCCGTATTTGCATAAGACATACAGATGCACTTCAGTCTTGAGCTCATCATCTTTGATTCCCTGCCTGAGTGGATAAAGAGTCTGTGCCTTTTGGAACCCGTTTGAACCCACCCTCTGACCTCCTGAACTGCAGTCTATTTCATCACAAACAAGGCAACGGGAATCATTGTTATCAAAACGTTTGCAAAACACCCTCATTAATTTGTGTCATAAGCCAGTGCAGTAATTGCGGGTGGTGTGACTTTAAATATCATAGACTCACTAAAGGCCATGTCTTAACTGTGATTACCATGAGGTGTAATATCATGCATTTATTCCTATTGAATTGTCCTGGTTTCGAGTGATCCTGGCTGAGAAACATATCTTCACACATCATATCATCTTTTCCTACCCGGCATGTTTCAGGTCTATTTGGGTCCTCTGCAGCGTCCCGCTTCCTCTACATACCCCCACTTCCTCTACAGACTCCCACTTCCTCTACAGACTCCCACTTCCTCTACATACCCCCACTTCCTCTACAGACTCCCACTTCCTCTACAGACTCCCACTTCCTCTACATACCATCACTTCCTCTACATACCCCCACTTCCTCTACATACCCCCACTTCCTCTACATACCCCCACTTCCTCTACAGACTCCCACTTCCTCTACAGACTCCCACTTCCTCTACAGACTCCCACTTCCTCTACAGACCCCCACTTCCTCTACAGACCCCACTTCCTCTACTACCCCCACTTCCTCTACATACCCCCACTTCCTCTACAGACCCCCGCTTCCTCTACAGACCCCCGCTTCCTCTACAGACCCCGCTTCCTCTACAGACCCCCCTACAGACCCCCGCTTCCTCTACAGACCCCCGCTTCCTCTACAGACCCCGCTTCCTCTACAGACCCCCGCTTCCTCTACAGACCCCGCTTTCTCTACAGACCCCCACTTTCTCTACAGACCCCCACTTCCTCTACAGACCCCCGCTTCCTCTACATACCCCCACTTCCTCTACAGACCCCCGCTTCCTCTACAGACCCCCGCTTCCTCTACAGACCCCCACTTCCTCTACAGACCCCCACTTCCTCTACAGACCCCCACTTCTTCTACAGACACTACTTACACCTATCCCTCTCCCTTTGCCTGCGGGAAGTGGTTACCATGACAACACATATTACCTTTTTAATTGGAGAGAGCATCATCTTGAGCCAGGGTAATGTTTCTGTTTCCTTAGATCTCTATCTCTCTTTTTTAAATATAGACTGATGTTTTTGTGCAGTTGTGATCAGTACACATACACACAGACATCCCCAGAAATGGATTCACAAACAGATATAGAATGTATGCAATATCTATTCACTCAATTGTTCCCCTACCAGACTTCTAAAAATCCCGATTAGATGTGGAGAAGAGAAGAGGAAGATGGGAAGAATGGAGGGATGTGATGCAGAGGCGGTAGCATCTTAACAGGCCAGCAGCTGAGGTGATGTGTTCAGTGTGACAGGACCCCATCTCTGTCGACAAAATATGTTAAATCAGTCTGCCAGAGCACAGGATCTCTGTTGCTGATATTGCAAACAGAGCCAGTGCATGCACACTCTCACACACACACACACACACACACACACACACACACAGCGATAAGCCTTCCCATCTCTGCCTCTATTTTAGCTCTCACATCCCTGCAATGAACAGGATTATATCAAATTGGAAGCTGACTGTTCACAAAGCTGGAGCAGTGTTGAACACTGTGTCTCTGTCAAAAAGGCCTGGCTTCCTCTCTATAGGCCTGGACATCAAATCAAATTGTATTAGTCACATGCTTCGTAAACAACAGGTGTAGACTAACAGTGAAAGGCTTACTTATGGTTCCTTTTCCAACAATAAAGAGTGAAGATAAAGATTTAAAAAATATAATACAAATATAAATAGTGGCACAAGGAATAAATACTCTTGCAACAATGCACTGTGGCGCCTAGAGCAGCTGGCGGACATTTTGGGGATAGAGTGCATAAACAAACCTAAAGCAGATGGTGGCCATTTTGGGGATAGAGTGCATAAACAAGCCTAAAGCAGATGGTGGCCATTTTGGGGATAGAGTGCATAAACAAGCCTAAAGCAGATGGTGGCCATTTTGGGGATAGAGTGCATAAACAAGCCTAAAGCAGATGGTGGCCATTTTGAGGATAGAGATCATTGATAGAGAGCATAAACAAGACTAAAGTAGATGGTGGCCATTTTGGAGATAGAGAGCATAAACAAGCCTAAAGCAGATGGCAAATTAGGAAACTGATACACAGTATCACAACGTCACTCATTCGACAATAAAAAGGCATGAGTTGTCCCCTTGTCATTGTCAAACAGTGTTTACAACATGAATGTGTCATGTGGAACTTACGCCAACAATCACTAATTAGTGTGAGGGACAAGAATGAAAAGGATCACTGCTACATCATTTCCTTTTTTCCCCTCCTAAACGTGTCACAGCAGTTGGGATGAAAACCGACTGCGGAAATCCCTAACGTGCGAAATACTGATACTGGACTGTCATGGTAGACATAATGATACGGGACTGGTAGACATAATGATACTGTCATGGTAGACATAATGATACTGTCATGGTAGACATAATGATACTGTCATGGTAGACATAATGATACTGGACTGTCATGGTAGACATAATGATACTGTCATGGTAGACATAATGATACTGGACTGTCATGGTAGACATAATGATACTGTCATGGTAGACATAATGATACAGGACTGGTAGACATAATGATACTGGACTGTCATGGTAGACATAATGATACTGGACTGGTAGACATAATGATACTGGACTGTCATGGTAGACATAATGATACTGTCATGGTAGACATAATGATACTGATACTGGATGGTAGACATAATGATACTGGACTGGTAGACATAATGATACTGGACTGGTAGACATAATGATACTGGACTGGTAGACATAATGATACTGGACTGGTAGACATAATGATACTGTCATGGTAGACATAATGATACTGGACTGGTAGACATAATGATACTGGACTGGTAGACATAATGATACTGGACTGGTAGACATAATGATACAGGACTGTCATGGTAGACATAATGATACTGTCATGGTAGACATAATGATACTGTCATGGTAGACATAATGATAATGATACTGTCATGGTAGACATAATGATGCTGTCATGGTAGACATAATGATACTGTCATGGTAGACATAATGATACTGTCATGGTAGACATAATGATACGGGACTGTCATGGTAGACATAATGATACTGTCATGGTAGACATAATGATACGGGACTGGTAGACATAATGATACTGTCATGGTAGACATAATGATACGGGACTGTCATGGTAGACATAATGATACTGTCATGGTAGACATAATGATACTGTCATGGTAGACATAATGATACTGGACTGTCATGGTAGACATAATGATACTGTCATGGTAGACATAATGATACGGGACTGGTAGACATAATGATACTGGACTGTCATGGTAGACATAATGATACTGTCATGGTAGACATAATGATAATGATACTGTCATGGTAGACATAATGATAATGATACTGTCATGGTAGACATAATGATACTGTCATGGTAGACATAATGATACTGTCATGGTAGACATAATGATACTGTCATGGTAGACATAATGATACTGTCATGGTAGAAATAATGATACTGTCATGGTAGACATAATGATACTGTCATGGTAGACATAATGATACTGTCATGGTAGACATAAGTGACTGTCCCACTGGATGTCATAAGGTGAATGTCATTTGACATAATGTACGCTCTGTAGACATAATGATACTGTCATAAAGACATAATGAAATGTAAATGTAAATAATGATACTGTCATGGTAGACATAATGATACTGTCATGGTAGACATAATGATACTGTCATGGTAGACATAATGATACTGTCATGGTAGACATAATGATACTGTCATGGTAGACATAATGATACTGTCATGGTAGACATAATGATACTGGACTGGTAGACATAATGATACTGGACTGTCATGGTAGACATAATGATACTGTCATGGTAGACATAATGATACTGTCATGGTAGACATAATGATACTGTCATGGTAGACATAATGATACTGTCATGGTAGACATAATGATACTGTCATGGTAGACATAATGATACTGTCATGGTAGACATAATGATACTGTCATGGTAGACATAATGATACTGTCTGACATAATGACTGTCATGGTAGACATAATGACTGTCATGGTAGACATAATGATACTGTCATGGTAGACATAATGATACTGTCATGGTAGACATAATGATACTGGACTGGTAGACATAATGATACTGGACTGGTAGACATAATGATACTGGACTGGTAGACATAATGATACTGGACTGGTAGACATAATGATACTGTCATGGTAGACATAATGATACTGTCATGGTAGACATAATGATACTGTCATGGTAGACATAATGATACTGTCATGGTAGACATAATGATACTGTCATGGTAGACATAATGATACTGGACTGTCATGGTAGACATAATGATACTGGACTGTCATGGTAGACATAATGATACTGGACTGTCATGGTAGACATAATGATACTGGACTGTCATGGTAGACATAATGATACTGGACTGTCATGGTAGACATAATGATACTGGACTGTCATGGTAGACATAATGATACTGGACTGTCATGGTAGACATAATGATACGGGACTGGTAGACATAATGATACTGTCATGGTAGACATAATGATACTGGACTGTCATGGTAGACATAATGATACTGGACTGTCATGGTAGACATAATGATACTGGACTGTCATGGTAGACATAATGATACTGGACTGTCATGGTAGACATAATGATACTGGACTGGTAGACATAATGATACTGGACTGGTAGACATAATGATACTGGACTGGTAGACATAATGATACTGGACTGGTAGACATAATGATACTGGACTGGTAGACATAATGATACTGTCATGGTAGACATAATGATACTGTCATGGTAGACATAATGATACTGGACTGGTAGACATAATGATACTGGACTGGTAGACATAATGATACTGGACTGGTAGACATAATGATACTGGACTGTCATGGTAGAAATAGAGCGTCACTGTAATGAAACAGGACGTCAAAGTCATGACACTGACAAAGACAACAAAACACCACAGGTTGAGTTATGCGTCATTAAGAAAAACACTGAACCATTGTAAAAGGGGCAGGGCATACGTCGTCGGTTGTTTTTGATTCCCCGTGGACTCCACGGCCGACATCGACGTTTCGTTCCTGAACGTACGTTATGTTACCTGGGGTTGGATTCAGTGGTGAAACAATCTCACAGATGATGTGGTCCGTTTGTTACGAATCCCTTTTGGCCCGACAGTCTAGGGGGGGATGGTAATGAGACCCGTAACATAACTCATGCAAATTATTATTGTGACAAAGTAAAAGTGTGCACGAAATAACCACGACACCAGAAATCTACCGTCAAACTCTAGGTTTATTTATAAACACACGGTAATGGGGGGAGCAGGAAAAGGGGCTGAGCTGGACCCAAGAAAAGAAACAATAAGTATTCAAAAACACCCCTAAGCTAGACTAGCCTACTTTAACAACAGCTAACTAACTAACCAAAAATACAGTGGGTGGTCCGCCCAGTTCTAACTAGTGTATTTAACAAAGTTCACCTACGGGTAGTGTATGCCCATGGGCGACTTGTCTTGGTTTCCCCCTTTTCCCACCAGCAAACAAACAAACACCATAACCAAAAACAATACTCACAGGTGATGACAAAGTGCTATGGAGGTGCTTTAAACAAAAGAGAGGTTAAGACAGAAAGTGAGAGTGAAACACAGAGACCTACAGACATGGCATTTACAGAGAGATTGACCTGAGCTTTAGAACAAACAAATGATGGGGTTTTTAAACCATGGGGAAGGAACTGTGATAGGTTAGGAAATAGGAGGAGGTGTGTCTTCTGATTGATGATTGATTGTTGACTGATTGGGGAGTGATGATTTTCACCTGTGAGGGGAGAAGGAGAGAAAAGAAACACACACACAGGATAACTGTATCCGTAACACCGTTGAACAAACATCTGAGCTCTGTGGTACAACGTATGCTGGAAGACTACTGGACAGGGGCGGCACTCAAACACACACCACACACACACACACACACACACACACACACACACACACACACACACACACACACACACACACACACACACACACACACACACACACACACACACACACACACACACACACACACACACACACACACACACACACACACACACACAGTCTCGGGTTTTGTATACTCTTTACACACAGCGGTCCATAACCCACCTGTCAGTCTTAACCACGAGTTCATTAGAGACTCTGAGACACAGTGACAACTCCTGCTGAAACAGACCTGATACGAGGGATACACCGGGCGTTAGGTCATGTGACCGCAGAAAGGTACAGGATGACAGTAACAAACACAATTCAAGACAACTGAAAGAAGTGGAAACTTCAGTTGAGCAATTACACACATTTGGCATAGCTGAATTGTTCTGCATACTCGTCTTTTTAATTGTGTTAAATTGAATTAAAGTCTGTATCTCCCTGAATGGGTTTATCGTGGATAAACATACATTTTACAGTATATGCTGGATAAAGACAAATACATTCATAATACCCTATATTTTTAATATGATTAGAATGTGAAATATTCCGCTGAATTAGCATACATTAGCATTATTAAGAGAGCACCAACAAGCTACTGTTATTATTTCATTATTAAGAGAGCACCAACAAGCTACTGTTATTATTTCATTATTAAGAGAGCACCAACAAGCTACTGTTATTATTTCATTATTAAGAGAGCACCAACAAGCTACTGTTATTATTTCATTATTAAGAGAGCACCAACAAGCTACTGTTATTATTTCATTATTAAGAGAGCACCAACAAGCTATTTCATGCATTTAGCCTTCTAGAATAGAGAAACCCTCTCTCTCTCTCCCTTTCTCCCTTTTTCACTCTCCTTCTCCCTCCTACTCTCTTAACTCAAGTTTCATAGAAGAGTCGGTGAGTTAGACAGCTCCCGAAGAAAAGAAGAACAGCATCCCTCCTCTTTTCGTCTTTGGTCCACCCCTCTACTCCACGGCTAAACGGATTGCAGGAAGGAGCTGAAAAACGGAGACAGGGTCAATAATTTAAGGCACACTGAGGCTAATTTAAATCTATCATCCTGAGATGTGCATGCACGTGTCAAAGGTAGGCCGAGGGAAGAATCTGTCATTTGATTCATGTTCCCCAGGGAGGATTAGTTTTATGACGTCATTTAATAGATAAAAAAAAAAAACTTGGTTTGACTTCGTCGGCCCGAGGGCGGGGGAGGAGAGTAGGAGGAGAGGAGTAGTGAGGGTGAGAGTGAGTGAGTGAGTGAGTGAGGGGAGCGAGAGCAAGAGAAAGAGGGAGAGAGAGAAGAGAAATGAAGAAAGAATGGGATATTAAATTATGGAGCACCTTAACAGCACAATCTGTCTTGTGCAGACATGATTGCCTTACCATTGTGGAGTGATGATCATTCGTTTGTCAGGGCTTTTTGTACAGAGATGAGGTTAGAGCTGTAGAGGCTGTTATAAGGTTGGGCCTGGGCCCTGGGTGGACAAGACTATAGTGAAAAATGTCCAACGTGGGTCAGAAGAGGACATAGAAAAGTGTTCAACTCACCCCGAGGGCTCCAGAATACAAGGGATGCAGCAACAGCAGTATGAAGGATTGGTGCATCGACACAATAACTCCTGAAAATAACATCATCTCAACAAACACACCCAATCAAGGAAAAACACATACATTTTATATTCAGCTGCAGTAGGGATCCCTGCTCATTGATGACACTGATGAGGCTATTGCAAGCAAAGTCATCTACTGCCTGTTTGCAGTAACTCCAGTTGCCTGTATGTGGTTGCTAGACAGTCCCTGAGCTCTGGCTAAGCCTGGAGTCACACACTGTCATTGACATAAGGCTATGGACTTTTACTTGTCCTTTCCTATCCTTTCTTGTATTCTAATGTGGGAGTGTTTCTCCTCTATTTTTCTCTTTGATATTGCAACCTAAATCTCTGTCAGGCTGCATGAGCCCTGGACGGAAGGGTCCCTGTGACTCTCTGCTTTTCTGTCAACTAACCTTTTTTTTTTTTCCCGTTCCCTCCATATTTTTATTTGCCACAGTCACAAAGGCTTTAGCTCACCTGTGTTATTGGCTTGCAGCGTCAGGTAGAGGAAGCAAGGGCCATTCTCTAAGCCAGGCTTTCATCTGAGAGCTAAGGAACTTTGGCTGTCACTGGATCTTAAGATCAGCAGCCTAGAGAGAGAGATACTTCAACTGCCACAGAGATGTGGGGAGTAGGGTCGAGTACTCTGAAAATAAAAACTAAAAGCAAGCATTTATCCTGTAGGGTTTTCGTCTCTGTTTGTTTTATTCACCCACTCCAGTTACCGTTGGATGCTGTGGAGTTCTACTTGCTGTGAGGGAACGTTAGTAGTTTAAAATGCTAGATATAAATAGCTGGAGTGGTTTTTAAAAACACCAAATCCATCAACAAGTTCAACAGAATGTCATGCCTACAGTAACTGTGCAAACAATGTTTTCCAGAGGATAGACTGTATAAGTATACCTGCTTTTAAGAAGATAGACTGTATGAGTATACATGCTTTAAAACCTCTATAGGATCAACCCCCCCCCCCTCCCCCAATGGACAGTTAAGCTAATAATGTAGGCTAATGCGATTAGCAGTTGGTTGTAAGTAACAAGAACATTTCCCAGGACATAGACATATCTGATATTGGCAGAAAGCTTACATTCTTGTTAATCTAAGTGCACTGTCCAATTTAGTAGCTATTACAGTGAAATAATATCATGCTATTGTTTGAGGAGAGTGCACAATTATGAACTTTAAAATGTATTAGTTAACCAATTAGGCACATGTGGGACGACTTGATACAATATTTAGAACATACAGTATATGTAATGGTTCATTGGAACAGTCTGAAATGTTGCACATATACTGCTACCATCTAGTGGCCAACATCTAAATTGTGCCTTGGCTGGAATAATACATTATGGCCTTTCTCTTGCATTTCTTCTCTGTATTGACTTTTACCAGATCTATTGTGTTATATTCTCCTACATTAATTTCACATTTCCACAAACTTCAAAGTGTTAACTTTCAAATGGTGTCAAGAATATGCACATGCTTGCTTCAGGTCCTGAGCTACAGACAAGTTAGATTTGGGTATTTCAATTTGGTGTTGATCCTTAAATTAAGAGGATAGATTGTACGTGACTCACCACCTGGATTCGGTGTAATGTAGCCACATTTGAATTTCTGTTTTTTACATTGGATGAAAGTAGAGACTCGGAGCTACAAAATGGTATTTCATACACCGCATTGGAGGAACAATGGGAAAGTGATTCTGCTTGAAATATGATACACTTGGAAATTCACTTTTGAGAAAACCGTCTTTCAATGTTTTCGTACTACTATTTGAGAGCCCTTCTTTGTCTACACCCATTCAGCATTGTTCACACCCTCTTAAGCCTTAGCCCCCACCCATCTCTTTAATTAAGGGCTGAGCCAACCGTTATGTACTAACTTGCCAGCTACTTCCAGACATCTAAGAGAGAGAGAGAACCGCTCACTGAACATTACTTGCCCTATCTGTGGTTTCGCGTTCAGAGCGCACACTGTATGCTCTGGCTAATAAGTAGGGTTGTTCTGAAAGCTCTGATCTCGCAAATACAGTCAAGCACCCAAGCTAACTGGCTAACATTGGATATCTACTTCCAGACACATAATGAGAGAAGACCCCACTCTGACCATTCTATTTGCCCTAGCAAAGCTGGTTGGGCTTTTTTTTCCCATGTTATCCAGAGCGTTGGTGACTGTAACTTTGCTGCTGGCAACAATTGAATGACACTTTGTTGCCAATGTTTACTGACACTGAACATAATCAACAGGTGTTGAGCGTTCAAAAACACGTCAGTTATTCTGTGCCCTGGCATACTAAGACGAGAGTCTTTTGTGAAGAAATTTAGCTAGATAGCTAGCCAGATAAACAATGAATCCCAACGCATGACATAACATTAGTTAGCGAGCCAGCCAGCTAACATTTAGCTAGCTAGCTAACAGTACACTTTAACTTGAAATGGAAATACTTTGTCAAAATTAGAGTGGAGTCTTTTGTTAAGACATATAGCTAACCATAATCACAACTCATGAAGGTTACTAACCTGCATGAAGTTGCAGGTAGCTAACCAACCAGGTTCTATGGCTATAACTAGTCAAGCAAATGTGTCTGAGATACGAAGAATAAGATCATACACATAATGTTAGCTAGCGACCCAGCCAGCTAATGTTAGCTAGCTAACAGTACATTTGAAATGTAACCACTTACTGTCAACATTTAAAATATGTGATATCTGAAAAACTTACCAGTATATACAATGTCCTGTCTGATGCCATGCATGGTTGTGTCATGTTTTGTCATTGATTATCATGCCTTGTCCCTGTTCTTCTCCTTCTATTCGTTTCCCTCTGCTGGTCTTATTAGGTTCTTTCCCTCTTTCTATCCCTCTCTCTCCCCCTCCCTCTCTCACTCTCCCGCTCTCTCTTCTCTCTATCGTTCCGTTCCTGCTCCCAGCTGTTCCTATTCCCCTAATCAATCATTTAGTCTTCCCACACCTGTTCCCGATCCTTTTCCCTGATTAGAGTCCCTATTTCTCTCCTTGTTATTCGTTTCTGCCCTGTCGGTTCCTTGTCTAGAATTCACCGTGCTGTGTTTGTGTATCGCCCTGTCGTGTCGTGTTTCCCTCAGATGCTGCGTGGTGAGCAGGTGTCTGAGTCTGTTTGGTTCAAGTGCCTTCCCGAGGCAACCTGCTGTTCACCTGCTGTTCAAGATCGAGTCTCCAGTTTGTCCTCGTCATTTCGAGTGAAAGTTGTGTTTTTTTGATTGTATTTACTTTACTGGATTAAAGACTCTGTTTTCGCCAAGTCGCTTTTGGGTCCTCTTTCACCTGCATGACAGAAGGAACCGACCAAGGAATGGACCCAGCGACTTCAGACGCTCGTTACACTGCCGTCGAGATCCAAGGAGCCATGCTCGGCAGACACGAGCATGAATTGTCTGCTGCTCGCCATGCCGTGGAGAACCTGGCCGCTCAGGTTTCCGACCTCTCTGGACAGTTCCAGAGTCTTCGTCTCGTGCCACCTGTTACTTCCTGGCCTGCCGAGCCTCCAGAACCTAGGGTTAATAACCCACCTTGCTACTCCGGGCAGCCCACTGAGTGCCGCTCCTTTCTCACGCAGTGTGAGATTGTGTTCTCTCTCCAACCCAACACATACTCTAGAGAGAGAGCTCGGGTTGCTTACGTCATTTCACTCCTTACTGGCCGGGCTCGAGAATGGGGCACAGCTATCTGGGAGGCAAGGGCTGATTGCTCTAACAAGTACCAGAACTTTAAAGAGGAGATGATTCGGGTTTTTGACCGTTCAGTTTTTGGTAGGGAGGCTTCTAGGGCCCTGGCTTCCCTATGCCAAGGTGAACGGTCCATAACGGATTATTCTATTGAGTTTCGCACTCTTGCTGCCTCTAGTGAGTGGAACGAGCCGGCGCTGCTCGCTCGTTTTCTGGAGGGACTCCACGCAGTGGTTAAGGATGAGATTCTCTCCCGGGAGGTTCCTTCAGATGTGGACTCTTTGATTGCTCTCGCCATCTGCATAGAACGACGGGTAGATCTTCGTCACCGGGCTCGTGGAAGAGAGCTCGCATCAACGGTGTTTCCCTGCTCCGCATCGCAACCATCTCCCTCCTCTGGCTCAGAGACTGAGCCCATGCAGCTGGGAGGGATTCGCATCTCGACTAAGGAGAGGGAACGGAGGATCACCAACCGCCTGTGCCTCTATTGCGGAGTTGCTGGACATTTTGTTAATTCATGTCCAGTAAAAGCCAGAGCTCATCAGTAAGCGGAGGGCTACAGGTGAGCGCAACTACTCAAGTCTCTCCATCAAAATCCTGTACTACTTTGTCGGTCCATCTACGCTGGACCGGTTCGGGTGCTACATGTAGTGCCTTGATAGACTCTGGGGCTGAGGGTTGTTTCATGGACGAAGCATGGGTTCGGAAACATGACATTCCTTTCAGAGAGTTAGAGAAGCCTACGCCCATGTTCGCCTTAGATGGTAGTCATCTTCCCAGTATCAGATTTGAGACACTACCTTTAACCCTCACAGTATCTGGTAACCACAGTGAGACTATTTCTTTTTTGATTTTTCGTTCACCGTTTACACCTGTTGTTTTGGGTCATCCCTGGCTAGTATGTCATAATCCTTCTATTAATTGGTCTAGTAATTCTATCCTATCCTGGAACGTTTCTTGTCATGTGAAGTGTTTAATGTCTGCCATCCCTCCCGTTTCTTCTGTCCCTACTTCTCAGGAGGAACCTGGCGATTTGACAGGAGTGCCGGAGGAATATCATGATCTGCGCACGGTCTTCAGTCGGTCCCGAGCCAACTCCCTTCCTCCTCACCGGTCGTATGATTGTAGTATTGATCTCCTTCCGGGGACCACTCCTCCTCGGGGTAGACTATACTCTCTGTCGGCTCCCGAACGTAAGGCTCTCGAGGATTATTTGTCTGTGTCTCTTGACGCCGGTACCATAGTGCCTTCTTCCTCTCCGGCCGGGGCGGGGTTCTTTTTTGTTAAGAAGAAGGACGGTACTCTGCGCCCCTGCGTGGATTATCGAGAGCTGAATGACATAACGGTTAAGAATCGTTATCCGCTTCCCCTTATGTCATCAGCCTTCGAGATTCTGCAGGGAGCCAGGTGCTTTACTAAGTTGGACCTTCGTAACGCTTACCATCTCGTGCGCATCAGAGAGGGGGACGAGTGGAAAACGGCGTTTAACACTCCGTTGGGGCATTTTGAGTACCGGGTTCTGCCGTTTGGTCTCGCCAATGCGCCAGCTGTTTTTCAGGCATTAGTTAATGATGTTCTGAGAGACATGCTGAACATCTTTGTTTTTGTCTATCTTGACGATATCCTGATTTTTTCTCCGTCACTCGAGATTCATGTTCAGCACGTTCGACGTGTTCTACAGCGCCTTTTAGAGAATTGTCTCTACGTAAAGGCTGAGAAGTGCTCTTTTCATGTCTCCTCCGTTACTTTTCTCGGTTCCGTTATTTCCGTTGAAGGCATTCAGATGGATTCCGCTAAGGTCCAAGCTGTCAGTGATTGGCCCGTTCCAAGGTCACGTGTCGAGTTGCAGCGCTTTTTAGGTTTCGCTAATTTCTATCGGCGTTTCATTCGTAATTTCGGTCAAGTTGCTGCCCCTCTCACAGCTCTTACTTCTGTCAAGACGTGTTTTAAGTGGTCCGGTTCCGCCCAGGGAGCTTTTGATCTTCTAAAAGAACGTTTTACGTCCGCTCCTATCCTCGTTACTCCTGACGTCACTAGACAATTCATTGTCGAGGTTGACGCTTCAGAGGTAGGCGTGGGAGCCATTCTATCCCAGCGCTTCCAGTCTGACGATAAGGTTCATCCTTGCGCTTATTTTTCTCATCGCCTGTCGCCATCTGAGCGCAACTATGATGTGGGTAACCGTGAACTGCTCGCCATCCGCTTAGCCCTAGGCGAATGGCGACAGTGGTTGGAGGGGGCGACCGTTCCTTTTGTCGTTTGGACAGACCATAAGAACCTTGAGTACATCCGTTCTGCCAAACGACTTAATGCCCATCAAGCTCGTTGGGCGTTGTTTTTCGCTCGTTTCGAGTTTGTGATTTCTTACCGTCCGGGTAGCAAGAACACCAAGCCTGATGCCTTATCCCGTCTGTTTAGTTCTTCTGTGGCTTCTACTGATCCCGAGGGGATTCTTCCTTATGGGCGTGTTGTCGGGTTAACAGTCTGGGGAATTGAAGGACAGGTTAAGCAAGCACTCACGCACACTGCGTCGCCGCGCGCTTGTCCTAGTAACCTCCTTTTCGTTCCTGTTTCCACTCGTCTGGCTGTTCTTCAGTGGGCTCACTCTGCCAAGTTAGCTGGTCATCCCGGTGTTCGAGGCACTCTTGCGTCTATTCGCCAGCGCTTTTGGTGGCCGACTCAGGAGCGTGACACGCGCCGTTTCGTGGCTGCTTGTTCGGACTGCGCGCAGACTAAGTCGGGTAACTCTCCTCCTGCCGGTCGTCTCAGACCGCTCCCCATTCCTTCTCGACCATGGTCTCACATCGCCCTAGACTTCATTACCGGTCTGCCTTTGTCTGCGGGGAAGACTGTGATTCTTACGGTTGTCGATAGGTTCTCTAAGGCGGCACATTTCATTCCCCTCGCTAAACTTCCTTCCGCTAAGGAGACGGCACAAATCATTATCGAGAATGTGTTCAGAATTCATGGCCTCCCGTTAGACGCCGTTTCAGACAGAGGCCCGCAATTCACGTCACAGTTTTGGAGGGAGTTCTGTCGTTTGATTGGTGCGTCCGTCAGTCTCTCTTCCGGGTTTCATCCCCAGTCTAACGGTCAAGCAGAGAGGGCCAATCAGACGATTGGTCGCATACTACGCAGCCTTTCTTTCAGAAACCCTGCGTCTTGGGCAGAACAGCTCCCCTGGGCAGAATACGCTCACAATTCGCTTCCTTCGTCTGCTACCGGGTTATCTCCGTTTCAGAGTAGTCTGGGTTACCAGCCTCCTCTGTTCTCATCCCAGCTTGCCGAGTCCAGCGTTCCCTCCGCTCAAGCGTTTGTCCAACGTTGTGAGCGCACCTGGAGGAGGGTGAGGTCTGCACTTTGCCGTTACAGGGCACAGACTGTGAGAGCCGCCAATAAACGCAGGATTAAGAGTCCAAGGTATTGTTGCGGCCAGAGAGTGTGGCTTTCCACTCGCAACCTTCCTCTTACGACAGCTTCTCGTAAGTTGACTCCGCGGTTCATTGGTCCGTTCCGTGTCTCCCAGGTCGTCAATCCTGTCGCTGTGCGACTGCTTCTTCCGCGACATCTTCGTCGCGTCCATCCTGTCTTCCATGTCTCCTGTGTCAAGCCCTTTCTTCGCACCCCGTTTGTCTTCCCTCCCCCTCCCGTCCTTGTCGAGAGCGCACCTATTTACAAGGTACATAAGATCATGGACATGCGTTCTCGGGGACGGGGTCACCAATACTTAGTGGATTGGGAGGGTTACGGTCCTGAGGAGAGGAGTTGGGTTCCGTCTCGGGACGTGCTGGACCGTTCACTCATTGATGATTTCCTCCGTTGCCGCCAGGATTCCTCCTCGAGTGCGCCAGGAGGCGCTCGGTGAGTGGGGGGTACTGTCATGTTTTGTCATTGATTATCATGCCTTGTCCCTGTTCTTCTCCTTCTATTCGTTTCCCTCTGCTGGTCTTATTAGGTTCTTTCCCTCTTTCTATCCCTCTCTCTCCCCCTCCCTCTCTCACTCTCCCGCTCTCTCTTCTCTCTATCGTTCCGTTCCTGCTCCCAGCTGTTCCTATTCCCCTAATCAATCATTTAGTCTTCCCACACCTGTTCCCGATCCTTTTCCCTGATTAGAGTCCCTATTTCTCTCCTTGTTATTCGTTTCTGCCCTGTCGGTTCCTTGTCTAGAATTCACCGTGCTGTGTTTGTGTATCGCCCTGTCGTGTCGTGTTTCCCTCAGATGCTGCGTGGTGAGCAGGTGTCTGAGTCTGTTTGGTTCAAGTGCCTTCCCGAGGCAACCTGCTGTTCACCTGCTGTTCAAGATCGAGTCTCCAGTTTGTCCTCGTCATTTCGAGTGAAAGTTGTGTTTTTTTGATTGTATTTACTTTACTGGATTAAAGACTCTGTTTTCGCCAAGTCGCTTTTGGGTCCTCTTTCACCTGCATGACAGGTTGCCTTAGTTTGACAATGTAATCCAGACAGTTTTTTTTCTCCATTCCACTGATTTCAAAACTCGGTCCTCCAGAAAGTGGAGAGCATACACATATAGTTAGCTAGTAACAGTACACTTTAACTTGATATTAGGTTTATGCAGTTTTACTATGCAATAAAATATATATATAGCAGCATTCGACATGATTACCTAAACATACAGACCAGCTCCAATAGACAGATGGTGTCTATATGGTAGACCAATCCAAACTCATCTCTCAACATGTCCAGCCCACTCATTATCTCAGCCAAGTGTTTTTGAATGCTCAACACCTGTTGAAAATGTTCAGTGTCAGTAAACGTTGGCAACAAAGCGTCATTCAATTGTTGCCATTTTTTCATGGCTAGAGGGAAGGTTGCTCACTTTTTCTGTGGCTAAACCAACTAGGCTCGTAATTGAACACTTTTATTAATATTTACAGATGGCATACAAGTTTGATATTAAGGTACATGAAAGTTCATTTGTTCGAGAAGGCATTTCTGCCCAAAAACACATTTTTATAAAAAACTACTTTTTTTAACGTTCAAACAGCTCTCCTGTGAAGTCGTGATTTGGAACAAACACCTAGTTTCCAGAATTGGGTCACGTATCGGATAGACTGAATGAATATACCTGCTTTAAGAGGATAGACTATGAATATACAATATCTGCTTTGAGTAACTTGTATACATCTGTCAGGTCTGTGGCAAAACACTCCACGTTTCAGAGTAGATGGAAAATTGACATATGGGCAAATTAAAATAGCATATCTGAAAAGGTGCTTACATTCTACTGGGAGAAATGAGACACAATGGGACTTAAAAACATTGTTTTTGACCTTCAGGTCTCTCCATAGCCGCAGGAAGTAGGGGTGCACTTCCTGATATATCAAAAAATGAGTAGTGCACCTTTGTTATTCCTGTACTAGCGGAGGAAAAATAATCGTCAACAGAATGGAAAAAACACTCCCCTGCACCCCCCACCACCCTCCCTCCCACCCACCCCTGTCGATAGCACCCCAACCCCAAAACATCTCCCCCTTGCAAGTAGAAGTAGTACTTCTGAAGTGCATCATTTCATTTCACTATTCTACTTACATTAGTTTTCCTAGGTTGCAGTTTAAGTCATAAAAAGTACATTTTCTTGGCTAAACGAGTTTCTGTAGCAACTCGAAATTAGATGTTAGAGGTCCAAAGGTAAACACACACAACATTTTTTAATAAGAAACAATACTTTCACCTAATGTGAAAGTGCTCTAAGGGTCCCTAGGAGGAGATTACAGCCTTCTTACCCCCCTCACACTAAGAAAAACAACAACATCCATAAAATCAAAAAACGTAAGTACCAGGAGTACGCTCGCTTGGCTCTCGACTCTTTCTAGTTTAATTACCTCCGTAAATCCAAGTACTCAGAGGCTTAGTGATTTTTAACACACACACACACACACGCACTCTCTCTCTCTCTCTCCCTCTCCCTCTCCCTCTCTCTCTCTCTCTCTCTCTCTCTCTCTCTCTCTCTCTCTCTCTCTCTCTCTCTCTCTCTCTCTCTCTCTCTCTCTCTCTCCTCTCTCTCTCTCTCCTCCTCTCTCTCTCTCTCTCTCTCTCCCTCCCTCCCTCCCTCTCTCTCTCTCTCTCTCTCTCTCTCTCTCTCTCTCTCTCTCCCTCTCCCTCCCTCCCTCCCTCTCTCTCTCTCTCTCTCTCTCTCTCTCTCTCTCTCTCTCTCTCTCTCTCTCTCTCTCTCTCTCTCTCTCTCTCTCTCTCTCCTCTCCTCCCTCCCTCCCTCCCTCCCTCCCTCTCCCTTCTCTGACTCTCCCCGTCTCTCCCCTCTTTCTCTCTCTCTCTCTCCTCCCCTCTCTCCCCCTCTCTCTATTTCATTGTTAATCACCCCCCCCTGCCTACTTCCCATGGCAGCCCCTAGTGGGGAGTGATGGATACAGCTGGAGTTGGCTGGGAAGATCTCAGCACAGTCAGCTGACAGACGTAGGCACCTAATCCTTCTGCACCTCTAGGCGTTTCAAGTCTTCCCAGCCACTGAGAGGCAATCCTTCAGACCCTGGTTTGCTCTGCCTGTTTCCTGTATGTCTGTCCCCCCGGCCCGCACTGTGCTGGATGGTAGTGGCTGGACACAGGCCCATCACTGTAGAGCTGAGAGGGTGGAGAATGGAGGGGGGATTACGGCTGTGGATGAAGCCTCAGCATGGTTGCTTCTCTTTTCACTGAAAGATGTTCTGGACTGAGTCCATCACCAAACAGGGATAGAACAGCTGCCAAAGCTGGAGAGGGGGAATTATTGGGATGTGTAATGGAATGGACCATGTGTGTGTGTTGTGTGTGTGCAGCATTCACAAACTCTTTAGCCCAGTTAGCCTAACCGAAGATTCCACACAATGTTTAATACAGAAAGTAGTTGTCATCCTCATCATCATTATTCCTACTATGGCCATGCTTCAACCTCTAGTGATGATGATTGTGGTAACGAGGTGGAGGTAGGAGGAAGAGACAGACTGCTCTGCTTCATCATAGATACCAAGGTTGCCACTACAATGTCAACCCAGACTCCAGGGCCTCACAGACTGCAGAACACACTGCAGAAACCCTCTCTGACACCATAATGTTGAATTCCTACCAAGGCAGGGACCTATCTGCTCTACGATCCCAGATAAAGACACAGGGAAGATGACTTTTTCTCCACTTGTCTTTTAATTAGTTTAACATAGAAAAAGTGATGCATTCTGGTACGTACTTTTCATTAAGCTGCCACCAAACATCCCTGGTGGGTTTGCTCTCGTTCCGTAACACAGGCGGGGATATGGGGAGGTTTATTGGTGTAAACCAGGGGTTATTTGTTCCTATCAAAACCATTTTTTCCCCCATTCCACTGTTCCGACCAGCAAAATAAAGTTCTGGACCAGTTCTAACACATTTTTTTTAAACTCAGAAATCGAGCAGGACAATATATTTACCTGGACATTAAATGACTTCACCAATCAGTGCGTATAGAGCAGCTTGATATGGAGCGGGCAAGTTATTTACATGCATTGGACAGACGAGAGGTAGCTGAAATTTTACGGCTGTGGAGAAAGCGAGAGAGGGTAGAGGAGGAGGCTTGACATCTTGTTGTTATGACATGCATTATCTGAATTAGGCCCGGAGAATTATACAACATGCATTATCTGAATTAGGCCCAGAGAATTATACAACATGCATTATCTGAATTAGGCCCAGAGAATTATACAACATGCATTATCTGAATTAGGCCCAGAGAATTATACAACATGCATTATCTGAATTATGCCCAAAGAATTATACTTAAGGAGGATTGTTTTCTATGAAAGAACTTTGAATGTCTTTGAACTTCAGAGAGCTGGCTTAACGTTGGACCAGCTAGCTAACTATAGGTGGCAGGTAACTTAGTGGTTAAGCACATTGGGCCAGTAATTGAAAGGGCACTGATTCGGTTCCCCGAGCCTGCAAGTTGGAATTGTCTACCGTGCTTCCCTTGAGCTAGGCAGCTAACACCAAACGACAACATTGAGTACGACAGCCCCCCACACCTGTTTGATTAAGAGGGGTCGGGTTAAATGCGGACGACACACTTTGGTTGAATGCATTCAGTTGTGCAACTGACTAGGTGTCCCCTAACAAGCTTGTGTGGCCTATATAAATACATTTGATTGGATTTGATTTGTGTGCAGAGTGGCAATGTAAACACATAATAAATCAATATAATGAATCCAGTGTGACAGATGTAGTATCCTTAACTAGTGTTGAAAAGGTTCATCCATTCTTCTCTAAATCACGCTTGTGACATCAGTAGGCTACTATACTTCGGAGAGGGATGGGCAGGTAGTTTATGCATACACACACACTGGCAAAAGTATTTTCGGCAGGCGGGCAGACACTGGAATAACTTTTCTGAGTGACAGAGTGAGGGCTTTGCATAGGCTCTTCTGTTGCGTTTTTTAACGTTATTAATTGGTTCCAATGCTTTTAAAATAACGTTATTAATCGGTTCCAATGCTTTTAAAATAACGTTATTAATCGGTTCCAATGCTTTTAAAATAACGTTATTAATCGGTTCCAATGCTTTTAAAATAACGTTATTAATCGGTTCCAATGCTTTTAAAATAACTTTATTAATCGGTTCCAATGCTTTTAAAATAACGTTATTAATTGATTCCAATGCTTTTAAAATAACGGTTCTGTCCAGGAACAGTACAGGTCACTTTCGTTCCAGTTCTGATTATTTTCCTCCAAAAATATATATTCTGCTTTTCCATTCTGTTCCCTGAACTGTTTCCAACCCCTTGTGTAAACCCTGTCGAATTCATTAACACGAACTAATTATTATCAACCTGCAAAGCCCAACACTCATCTCCCCAATCTTCTCCTCACCCAGCTGAGCCTGATGTTATTAGCCATACTCCATTGGCGAGGTTGGAGAGCTACACGCCATGTTGCCCATGCCGATGTTGGAGAGCTACACACCATGTTGCCCACGGCGATGTTGGAGAGCTACACGCCATGTTGCCCATGCCGATGTTGGAGAGCTACACACCACCATGCTACACACCATGTTGCCTACACGCCATGTTGCCCATGCCGATGTTGGAGAGCTACACACCATGTTGCCCACAGCGATGTTGGAGAGCTACACACCATGTTGCCCAAGGGCGATGTTGGAGAGCTACACACCATGTTGCCCACGGCGATGTTGGAGAGCTACACACCATGTTGCCCACAGCGATGTTGGAGAGCTACACACCATGTTGCCCACAGCGATGTTGGAGAGCTACACGCCATGTTGCCCACAGCGATGTTGGAGAGCTACACGCCATGTTGCCCATGGCGATATTGGAGAGTAACACGCCATGTTAGCCACATAGGGAAATGTTACTGTGACTTGTTGTTTTTGCTCATTTGTCACTATTTTAGGACATTCCCCTCCCTTTGTTAATTGCATTTAATTAACATTTGGAGAGTTTCTTTCTTGAAGGAGGAGGAGGGGAAGGGAAGGGAGAGGAAGGCTGAAAATGCCACAGTTGTACTTTGTTCTTCTATCTTTTCACTTTAAGTGCATTCTGCATTGGCATGCTAAGATGGGTTCTGGGATCATTCCTCTTTGGTGATTGGACAAATGTCCCTCCCACCTTTCAGGGTAGAGTAGACATTATTAATTATGGGCCATTCATTAAGACCGGCTGTTGTTCTGTTGTTGTTTATCGGCATAATTACTAGACGGCTTTTTCTTGACTGAACTCATTCTTGGAGGGGAAAGGAGAGTATAGAGGATGGAAAACAGTTCTCTTTATCTGGGAGAAAGAGGGAACAATTGTTCACCGATTTGCTTTTGAGAGTTATCCCCCTTTTCCTTCATGTGTTGATGAATCGACGGATACCTTTGAGGAGGATCAAATGACAGAATGTCTTTATGAGTTAACATACTTTTGTGCAAAAAAGAGAACTATAAAATAATACATATATAATACGAGATGTTGTCTGTCTGCAGCCTAGCAGAAGTTAGTAGAAGCTCTGTGGCAAATGGCTGGTGTTTAGTTTATGAAATATGCTACACTGAATCGAGACTCTTTTCAAATTACCATACTAGCATACCACCTCTTTAGAACATAGCATTGCACTGGGGATACATTCTAAGCTGTATACTTAATGTTATAATTATTTTGTAAACTTTATTTAACTAGGCATGTCAGTTTAGAAAAAGTATTTAAATTCAATGACAGCCTAGGAACAGTGGGTTAACTGCCTTGTTGTGGGGCAGAATAACCGATTTTTACTTTGTCAGCTCAGGGATTTGATCTTGCAACCTTTTGGTTACTAGTCCAACACTCTAACCACTAGGCTACCTGCCACCCAGATAGCAGAATGTAGCCTTTCAGAGGGGTTCCTTAGGGGCAAATGTAAGGCAGGTGTGAGGTCAAAGGGGCATGTACATGTCAACAAAGACGAGGAGGGAGAAAGAAGTGATGCAATTAGCAAACTAGACCATAATTGGCACAACCCACAAAGTTAAAAAAAAAAATTAGACAGATGAAATAACTCAAATAAAACACAGTAACATCACAGAAGCCAACATGAGAGTAAATGGCGGATCTACAGGGACGGCTACACCATTGGCATGCCGACACACTTACATTGATCAAAGTGTAATTAAGCAGTAATTACAATTTAATGTCTGCATTAAATGTTAAACACCGGAAATGATGAATAATTCCACTGCCATATTATTCACAGATTATATATTGTTTTGGTTAACTCCGTAGGCAAACGGCACACCTTGATTAAAAACAAATGATTAATCATTATGTTTTATTACTGTGATGTCACAATAACCACAGAGAGTCTTAATAACACACGATCATCCTTTCCATATCCAATGAGGCCTCGTTATTTGTCTATTGAACTGGTATGTGTCAGGAGAGGAATTGAAACCGGGAGCATAAACATTTGGTAGCTGCGTAAAAAGATCAATCATTATATAAAGAGATAATACATCTCCGTATTATACACACAAGTGGTGTGATACCGTCATTATCATGCTATGAAGCCTACAGTAACTCATGCTAAGTAACGTTATTTAGAATAGGTCAGACCTCGTGTACAACAAAGACATGCAATTCACAAACAGTTGGTAAAATGAGTCACAAAAGGGAAGGACATGGGCCCGGCGAAACACTATTAGCCACAGACTCAGGGACACGCTTGTTTTCTGACTCCTAACTAACAAGCACCTACTTTAAAAAAAAGAAAGGTGCAACAATGGTGTCAAGTCAGCAAGGATGATCCCTCCTCAAGGAGCGAGTCACCGGATTACCTTTAAGATGATTCTCCATAATTTACCCTCGCCGAGTGGAAAAAGCACAATCCTGGATTCACGTTCGTAACTCCCTGTTCCTATCTTGCCCCCCCCCCCCATCCACTTCACTGTTGTCTCTGGAATGTCGGGAGCGCTGAGGTGTATGTCAACGAAAGCTCAGAAGCTGTAAAATTTGCAATTTAGAGTTGGAGGGAATCTGAATGATGTTACCATGTGGTCCAACCTCTGTGTTGTGGGATTTTTGATTTGGTGTCTCAACCCTTTTAATAATTCATGTATTCAGTCCTTAATAGGGGATGCTGATTTATCCCCGTATTTCTAGACTGTAACACACTCAAAGGAACTGACTGGATGACCCTATTTATAACCTGCCAAGTGGGTTCTGTGCACCGAAAAAAAAGGAAGTCATATAACCAACCAAATATCAACCAATCAAACACACATTATCTTCACAGGTCAAAACACAAAGCTATATTTGTACCAATACAAAATGGTCCAAGGCAAAGTATTATTATTTTTTAAAAGGACACTACTTTAAAATGTCACGCCTTGGTCATTGTATTTTGTATTTTCGTTATATATTTGATCAGACCAGGGTGTGACATTGGTTTATGTTATATTGATTCCCGGGACCACCCATACGTAGAATGTATGCACACATGACTGTAAGTCGCTTTGGATAAAAGCGTCTGCTAAATGGCATATATTATTATTATTATTATTATTACATGTGCAAATACGTCTGATGACAGTCATTTGATGGAGGAGGCTATCAAGCGGACAATATATTACACATAACATACACTACCATTCAAATGTTTGGGGTCACCTAGAAATTGTTTCCTTGTTTTTGAAAGAAAAGCACAAAAAAATTGTCCATTAAAAATAACATAAAATTGATCAGAAATACAGTGTAGAAATTCAATCCAGCCAGAGTTGCAAACAAAAAGCCATATCTCAGACTGGCCAATAAAAATAAAATATTAAAATGGGCAAAAGAATACGGACAGTGGACAGAGGAACTCTGCCCAGCAGGCCAGCATCCCGGAGTCGTCTCTTCACTTGACGTTGAGACTGGTGTTTTGCTGGTACTATTTAATGAAGCTGCCAGTTGACGACTTGTGAGGCGTCTAGTTTCTCAAACTAGACACTCTAATGTACTTGTCCTCTTGCTCAGTTGTGCACCGGGGCCTCCCACTCGTCTTTCTATTCTGGTTAGGGCCAGTTTGCTCTGTTCTGTGAAGGGAGTCGTACACAGTGTTGTACGAGATATTCAGTTTCTTGGCAATTTTTACAAATCAAATCAAATCAAATCAAATTTATTTATATAGCCCTTCGTACATCAGCTGATATCTCAAAGTGCTGTACAGAAACCCAGCCTAAAACCCCAAACAGCAAACAATGCAGGTGTTTAGCCTTCATTTCTCAGAACAAGAATAGACTAACATGTGTTTCAGAAGAAAGTGCTTTATTTCTGGCCATTTTGAGCCTGTAATCGAACCCACAAAGTCTGATGCTCCAGATACTCAACTAATCTAATGAAGGCCAGTTTCATTGCTTCTTTAATCAAGACAACAGTTTTCAGCTTTGCTAAAATAATTGTGAAAGAGTTTACTAATGATCAATTAGCCTTTTAAAATGATAAACTTAGATTAGCTAACACAACGTGCCATTGGAACACAGGTGTGATGGTTGCTGATAATGGGCCTCTGTACACCTATGTAGATATTCCATAAAAATCATTATTTTCCAGTTACTATCGTCATTTACAACATTAATAATGTCTACACTGTATTTCTGATCAATTTGATGTTATTTTAATGAACAAAAATGTGCTTTTCTTCCAAAGACAAGGACATTTCTAAGTGACCCCATATTCTGACCAGTGGTGTATATTGTACAGTACAGAATAATACAATGTCCATTCTAGAAATGACACACTGAAGCCCACATGGGCCATCTTTATGAAGGCAATGGGATCACTAGATATCTGAAGATTGGATTTCTAAAAACATATACTACAGGCCTGACACCCAGGTACCCTGGTAGTGTAGCTTCAGCCCAGCGGAACGTTGGGAACGTCATATTGATGTACCATTTGAGAGAACGCAGCGGAAGGTCCCCCCTACATGACCCTCTGCCGCAGAGCAATGTGGGATCCAAAATAACCCAGGATGTGTGTAGAGGCAAAGCAGCTTTCAGAAAAGTGATTTCATTACATTTCATCCTCCATCCCTTGTTTGACTTTGAGCTCTGGTCATGCTGGGCTCTGAGTGGCTGGGGGTCGCTGGGGGTCGCTGGGGGTCGCTGAGAGTCACTGGGGGTGACTGGGGGTGACTGGGGGTCACTGGGTGTGCCACTAAAAGAAGTCCACTCCTGCAGACACGATCACTGTGTCATGGCCATAGACTAATCTGTGGCGTTAGGAGTGCTTAGAACCACGGAATTGGGCCATCACGTTTGGCACAACTCCACAGCAAACAGATTTTACTGTTAAAAAAAAGGCTATGATAACCCTAACGCTACTCAGTAACTTAAACTAAACGTTCAGCCATGAGCAGATACTGCATGTTTGCATTGATGCAAAGTGAGTTATCTATATGGCCTGACATAAGAAGATAAAACCAGGGTAGCAGGTAGCCTAGCGGTTAAGAGAGTTGGGCCAGTATCCGAAAGGTCACTGGTTTGAATCCCTGAGCCGACTAGTTGAAAACATCTGTCGATGTGCCCTTGAACAAGGCACTTAACCCCAATTGCTCTGGAGAAGAAAGTCTGCAAATATCATGAATATATATATATATTAGTGATGGAACAGTGACTTCGGGAAAGTATTCAGACCTCTTGACTTATTACACATTTTGTTACGTTACAGCTTTATTCCTCATGAATCTACACACAATATCCCCTATTGACAGGTTTAAGAAAATGTCAGACCCTTTGTTATGAGATGAAATTGAGCTCATGTGCATTGATCTACATGATCTTTCCATTGATCTACAACTTGATTGGTGTCCACCTATGGTTCATTCAATTGATTGGGCATTATTGGGAAAGGCACACACCTGTC
This sequence comes from Oncorhynchus gorbuscha, assembly GCF_021184085.1. Taxonomy (NCBI): domain Eukaryota; kingdom Metazoa; phylum Chordata; class Actinopteri; order Salmoniformes; family Salmonidae; genus Oncorhynchus; species Oncorhynchus gorbuscha. The sequence continues at coordinate 41,788,677 of NC_060197.1, forward strand.
TATATAAGGTCCCAGAGTTGACAGTGCATGTCAAAGCAAAATCCAAGCCATGAGATCAAAGGAATTCTCCGTAGAGCTCTGAGACAGGATTGTATCGATGGACAAATCTGGGGAAGGGTACCAAAACATTTCTGCATTACTGAAGGTCCACAAGAACACAGTGGCCTCCATAATTCTTAAATGGAAGAAGTTTGGAACCACCAAGACTCTTCCAAGAGCTGTCCGCCTGGCCAAACTGAGCAATCGGGGGAGAAGGGACTTGGTCAGGGAGGTGACCAAGAACCCGATGGTCACTCTAACAGAGCTCCAGAGTTCCTCTGTGGTGATGGGAGAATCAAATCAAATGTATTTGTATAGCCTTTCTTAAATCAGCTGATATATCAAAGTGCTATACAGAAACCCAGCCCAAAACCCCAAACAGCAAGCAATGCAGGTGTAGAAGCACGGTGGCCAGGAACATTCTAGAAGGACAACCATCTACGCAGCACTCCACCAATCAGGCCTCTATGTTAGAGTTTTTTTATTTTTTATTTCACCTTTATTTAACCGGGTAGGCTAGTTGAGAACAAGTTCTCATTTGCAACTGCGACCTGGCCAAGATAAAGCATAGCAGTGTGAACAGACAACACAGAGTTACACATGGAGTAAACAATTAACAAGTCAATAACACATTAGAAAAAAAAGAGAAAGACGAAAGCCAGACGAAAGCCACTCCTCAGTAAAAGACACATGACAGCCCACTTGGAGCTTGCAAAAAGGCATCTAAAGGACACAGACCTTGAGAAACAAGATTCTCTGGTTCTATGAAACCAAGATTTAACTCTTTGGCCTGAATGCCACGTGTCACATCTGGAGGAAACCTGGCATCACCTGACCTTCCAATAGGACAATGACCCTAAGCACACAGCTAAGACAATGCAGGAGTGGCTTCGTGGCATGTCTCTAAATGTCCTTGAGTAGCCCTCTTGGAGCCCGGACTTGAACCTGATCGAACATCTCTGGAGAGACATGAAAATAGCTGTGCAGTGACGCTCCCAATCCAGCCTGACAGAGCTTGAGAGGATCTGCAACAAAAAAATTGGGAGAAACTCCCCAAGTACAGGTGTGCCAAACTTATAGCGTCATACCCAAGAAGAGTCAAGGCTGTAATCACTGCCAAAGCTGCTTCAACAAAGTACTGAGTAAAAATCTGACTACTTATGTAAATGTGATATTTCAGTTTCTCATTTTTTATACATTTGCAAAAATGTATAAGAAACTGTTTTTGTTTTATCATTATGGTGTATTATGAGGTAGATTGATGAGGGATTTCAAAACAATACCTTTTAGAATAAGGCTGTAACTTAACAAAATGTGGAAAAGTCAAGGGGTCAGAATAACCGCATTTCACCCTCAAGGAACACTAACTGTGTCCACTCTTTTCCAATTCCTCCATGGTTGGGCTCCCAAGTGGCGCACTGCATCTCAGCTAGAGGTGCCACTACAGACAATCTGCTTTGAATCCAGACTGTATCACAACCGGCTGTTATTGTCCCATAGGATTCCCGTAGGTTGGCGCACAACTGGCCCAGCGTCATCTGAGTTTGGCCGATGTAGGCCGTCATTGTAAATACTATTTTGTTCTTAACTGACTTGCCTGGTTAATATATATATATATATAGTTTTTTCTCTCAATCAACGTGAATGTACATTTGTGAATTCTATCAAATCGACTAATCAGCCAATTACCTCTAGCTCCTATCAGAGGATGCTGCTTCAGACCTGTGGACCCTGTCTGTGGTGGAAGATGAGGGGAAATGAGCTGTCATACAGTTGCATTGCCAGCAGTTACACCGGAATCAGATCAATCTCCCAATGATTGCTTTGTTGAGGAGAAAACCAAGAGCTTCACATAGCCTTGAGTCGACAGTAGAGGGCAGGATGGAGAAATGTAATAGAGCCTCATGACACTTTACATGGACTTTATCGACAGTCATTTTTACCATTCTTGACATTTTCATAATTTGCCTAATAGAACATACTTGTTGTAATGACTATTTCCTGTTGTAGTTGATAGCAGTAAATCCACTACTAAGGCAGTAGTAGTTTTGCTACAGTAGGCCTCGCTGAGCAGTTGCCATAGTTACCCAAGTATGTGTGCATTTTGTGTCGAGTGTTCAAGTACTTTAAAATACTACTTAAGTAGTTTTTGGGGGGGTATCTGTACTTCACTTTACTATTTATATTTTTGACTACTTCTACTTTTACTTCTCTACGTTCCAAAAGAAAATGATGTACTTTTTACTCCATACAATTTCCCTGACAGTATTCATTACATTTTAAATGCTTAGCAGGACAGAAAATGGTCCAATTCGCACACTAATCAGGAGAACATCCCTGGTCATCCCTAATGCTTCTGATCTGGAGGACTCGCTAAACGCAAATGTATTGTTTTTAAATGATGTCTGAGTGTTGAGTGTGACCCTGGTTATCCGTAAATACATTTTAAAAAAGACAATTGTGCCGTCTGGTTTGCACAATACAAGGAATTTTAAATTATCCATACTTTTACTTTTGATTCTTAAGTATATTTAAAACCAATTCATTTGAGAATTTTACTCTATTATGTTACTGGGTGACTTTCACTTTCACTTGAGTCATTTTCTATTGAGGTATCTGTACTTTTACTCAGGTATGAAAATCAAGTACTTTTTCCACCACAAGGTATTCTTACAGTTGCAAAGTACATCTCTGTCACGGGCGGACGTGATAGGAAAAGCTCCAGTCAATGACATGATTAATTGCTAGTAAAGACCATGTAATTGGCATTAAACCCTATTGACGGAGGCATGTGTTGATGTTTAGCTGCTGGGCCTCTGAGGGCAGACATAGAGTGAAACGGGGAGGCGGGATGGTCGAGCCAGAGTCTGCAGGGGCAGAGAATGGTGGTTTATGATTAGCATTGGTTTTCATGTCCGTGCCAAGTCCAGAGGAAGCCAGAGGTCAGGCCGACAGGACACACTGTACTGTGCTGTGTATTGGCAGGGGAAAAGGAAGTTACTCAGCCCGGATAGATTGGCTTACTGGAGTTTGGAGTTGGAACATCAAATTCACAGGAGTGTATAATGATGTTGTGTATGCATCGTTTTATTTTTTAGATGTCGTTGATCTCATTATTTCTTACATTTAAAAAGTGCATTTGTTTCTAACTTTGTCTTCCTAAGCTTTCATTCCTCATGTAGTATAATGGCACAGGGCGAGACCCAGGTGCAGACATGGGAGGCAGATGGTTCGAGTCTCTGATATTTATTATAATCCAAGGTGCAGGCAAGAGAATGGTCGTGGATAAGCAAAAGTTCATAAACAAGGTCAGAGCCCAGGAGGTACATAGTGGCAGGCAGGCTCGAGGTCAGGGCAGGCTCGAGGTCAGGGCAGGCTCGAGGTCAGGGCAGGCTCGAGGTCAGGGCAGGCTCGAGGTCAGGGCAGGCAGTATGGTAAGGCAGGCTCGAGGTCAGGGCAGGCAGTATGGTAAGGCAGGCTCGAGGTCAGGGCAGGCTCGAGGTCAGGGCAGGCTCGAGGTCAGGGCAGGCTCGAGGTCAGGGCAGGCTCGAGGTCAGGGCAGGCAGTATGGTAAGGCAGGCTCGAGGTCAGGGCAGGCAGTATGGTAAGGCAGGCTCGAGGTCAGGGCAGGCAGTATGGTAAGGCAGGCAGGCTCGAGGTCAGGGCAGGCTCGAGGTCAGGGCAGGCAGAATGGTAAGGCAGGCAGGTTCAGAGTCAAGGCAGGCAAGGGTCAAAACCGGGAGGACTAGCAAAAGAGAGATAAGAAAAAGTAGGAGTACGGAAAAACACACCATTGACTTGACATGACAAGACAAATTGGCCACAGACAAACAGGGAACACTGCAATAAATACCCAGGGACTAATGGGGAAAATGGGTAACAGAGACAATCACAAAGACAGGTGAAACAGATCAGGGTGTGACATGTCGTCTATGTTGTGGTTGCGTGTAGATGTATACGTTATTCATGCATTTATATGTTTCAAGAAGTCCTTTTGGGTCATAACAGGTGAGATTAACATGGTGTCTAAAAACAGGGTAAACCTGTTCCCTGCTACAGTACATATGCCACCCATGCAAACCCAGCTGGGCAAGGAAAAATATATTTTCTTGTTTATTTTATTTAGTTCTAAAGGCTTTATGAAGTGTGTTGCTGGGCTTGTTAATTCACAGGGTTATCTGAGGTGTATATGGTTCAGCGGCTCTGCGATAAATTCAATTTATTAATTTGCTATTGATTATTTATATGTTGACAGGTAGCATAAGTTTTAGCCGTTCCTGGCCCGAGCCATCTGTTAATCAGAGACAGTTGCAATTGGAGGCATATGTTGCTAGTCAGAGTTTACGAAAGTGTGTACAATGAATTCCAAAAAGTTCCATGATTTATGCATTAGCTTGCTAATCTAAGCGCCTATTAGCTTCCAGACGCAATTACTCCAATGTAGAGAGGCAGAGGGGGATGACCTACGGGGGGAAAGATCAATTATTTATTCCCAAACCATAGAATTTCCCCTTTTCACATTCCTGCTGATTTCAAAGTAGAATGAAAGAACATGTGAAAAAGAAAAAGGCCTCCTCCTCTCCCTGAGTTTGCTAAGCAGTGGATAGAGGGTTGCCTCGGAGAGGTGCACGTTGATATTCTGCCAGAGCACACCTCATTGAAATCAGTAGCGGGAATGTAAATGTGCAGGATTCCATCCCTTCAACCAGGCGCTGATGTGAATTTATATTTATGTCAGAGGCATATGTAATTTGATTTACAAAGTCAATTGTATTGTATTGTGAAGGTCACATCGTAGTGGATTCAAGTACATTAGAAGTACGGGTTGGATTTAATATTTGATGTGCATACCGAAGTGGCGGCTGTGAAGTCTGGAGTCCCAGGCAGTGAATGAAATAAAATTGTAAAACCCCAAGCCGAGATGTAAAGAGAACAACCAACCAACTTGCAGATATGCCAGACAGTCCACACCAAGCAGGGGGAAATAATGTTACAGTAAGCACAATTTCCATTGGATTTGAATTCCATCTGTGTTTCCTGACTATCTGGAAATGTTTCCCCCTTCTAAATATCCTCGTCTAGATCTGTGGCAGTTTGTCCATTTCCTGCAACAAACCATTAAGATTATGGCACATTCTGTATTTGCCACACCATTGGTGGGTTTCCATTTAATGCACTACACTCAGCAGCTTTAGAAACTTAAAAGCTCTCATAGTGAATCGTTCTGTGGCCTCTTAGCAAACTACAAGCAATCATTTTAATAACCAAGTTGAAGCCAGAATGTACAGTGTCAAACATTTAGAACCTAAACCTACAGAACCATGTTTTACATCATCAACTGTTTAAGTAATACGATGAACAGTTAAGTATGTGATATACTTGACTTGCCTATAAAAGTCTAAGCATATGTAGACTAAAGGTTTTTGATTGAAGTTCCAGATGACATTCATGAGTCAAACAACCCACATACTGTAACTCTGCTCTCTGGCACAGAAAAAGTATAAAGTATATTTGAAATGTCTGTAACAGCTCCCCTTTGGCCTCAGTTCAGATGGTCACTAGTTCAATCCCCTCATGTAAAAAAACAACTTTTTATGCTCACGACTTAAGAGTTCCTCTCTCGGGCAAATAAATGCTTGTTTTGTAGACGAGTGGGGAGTTACTATTTGTGTCTTAATAAACAAGACTCCCAATTTCACAGCTCTAACATCGACCACCATGGCGAAGAAAGGCCTCTTCAGCCCTTGAGAATGTGAGTAGGGTGTTCTTCTATAATCAAAGCAGGAAAGAACCAGCAAGATGAAAGGGAAAAGGGCTGAAATCTCCGCCTGCCTGACAACTCTGCCTGGCTTCTTCTTTCTTTTCGTTTAAATTTTTTTTTTTCTTCCTGAAAAGACAGAAACATTGTCACGCTGTGATTTTTGCCAGATTTTAAAGTATTAAAGTAAATCTTCTGTACATTCCACAGCAGAGTGTGGAGCGTTAACAAGGCCCGGTGCTGGGAGATGATCAATGGACGCCACATTGGCAGGCGACACAGAGCGCCTAATTGAAACTGCCCTCTTTGAGGACCCTCACCACCCCGCCGGGTTGGCAGTTTTGCACCCGCTTTGACCCCCAACAATCCTTCTTTCCATGCCAGAGAGAGGTGCTGCGTCTTGGTGGGAAGAGGTGCAGCAACCTTGGCATCTAATTTAAGAGATATGCATCATAGACCCTTGTGATACAGCAGGGAGTTGAAACCTTCGCAGAGGAGCAGAATGGATTGTAAAGCCACCACTTTTCTTCAGTTCATCTTCTGTAGGAGTGGTGTTCTCACACAGCAGACAACTACTGAACAATCAGTTTCTGAGTGATTTTCAATCCAACTGTGTCTTCTAACTTAGAACTAACACCAGTGCATCATATGCCTTCTAGTAAAGAAATAACAACGAGGTAAACCATAAGTGAACCCAACATTGAAGGTTTTTCAGAGAAATGTGTTTATTTCTGTCTCATGGTTTTCCCAGCGATGGCCTGCTTAGCCTCCCCTTGGCATTGTTTTTAATTGTTTTAATTTTAATTTTTTACCTTTAACCTGGCAAGTCAGTTAAGAACAAATACTTTTTCACAAAAAGCATAATCTACTTAACAAATAATGATCATGCACACTGTGTCACAATCACCTGACCTCCCCTACATCTAAAACACCATCCCCAATACCAAGAACACATCAACATTTCAAACATTAAAAAAACAAAGAACATTTGTGGTGCTTCTACTTGCCATTTTCTCCATCTAATTCAATATACCCTGTCGATCAAACCCTAAAAACTCAATATACCCTGTCGTTCAAACCCTAAAAACTCAATATACCCTGTCGATCAAACCCTAAAAACTCAATATACCCTGTCGATCAAACCCTAAAAACTCAATATACCCTGTCGATCAAACCCTAAAAACTCAATATACCCTGTCGTTCAAACCCTAAAAACTCAATATACCCTGTCGATCAAACCCTAAAAACTCAATATACCCTTTCGTTCAAACCCTAAAAACTCAATATACCCTTTCGTTCAAACCCTAAAAACTCATTATACCCTGTCGTTCAAACCCTAAAAACGCAATATACACTGTCATTCAAACCCTAAAAACTCGGACAGGTTTCACAGAAACAGATGAAGTATTGAAACAAGAAGAATGTTCAAAGGATATTCTCCAATGAAAGTTCTCAAAGACGACCACTACAACCACCACCGCCGCCAGATAGTTGAAATCTGACAGAGGGACAATCAAAATAAAGTGTTGGTACTACTACTACAACCACTGTTACTACCATGACTACTACTACTACTACGACTACTACCGCTCCTATTACTACTACTACTACTACGGCTACTACTACTGCTACTACCGCTACTACTACTAATACTGTTATTCTCACTACTTCTACTACTGCTACTACCACTACTTTCACTAATACTACTTTCACTACAACTACTACTACTACTACTACCACTAAGACTAACACCACTACCACTACTACCACTTTCGCTACTACTGCCACTACTACAACAGCCACTAATAGTGCTACTACCACTACCACCACTACTACTACTACCACTACTACTACCACTTTCACTACTACTACAACTACTACTACTAGTGCTACTACTACTACCACCACTACTACTACTACTACTAGGACTAGTAGGCCCTACACCCAAACAAGGGCACTGCGTTCATCCACCTCTGGCCTGCTCGCCTCCCTACCACTGAGGAAGTACAGCTCCCGCTCAGCCCAGTCAAAACTGTTCGCTGCGCTGGCCCCCCAATGGTGGAACAAACTCCCTCACGACGCCAGGACAGCGGAGTCAATCACCACCTTCCGGAGACACCTGAAACCCCATCTCTTTAAGGAATACCTAGGATAGGATAAGTAATCCCTCTCCCCCCCCCCCCTTAAGATTTAGATGCACTATTGTAAAGTGACTGTTCCACTGGATGTCATAAGGTGAATGCACCAATTTGTAAGTCGCTCTGGATAAGAGCGTCTGCTAAATGACTTAAATGTAAATGTTAAATGTAGTACTACTACTACTACTACTACTACTACTACTACTACTAGTACTACTACTACTAGTGCTACTACTACTACCACTACTACTACTACTACTACAACAGCCACTAATAGTGCTACTACCACTACCACCACTACCACTACCACCACTACTACTACTACTACTACTCCCACTACTACTACTGGTGCTACTACTACTACCACTACTACTACTACTACTACTACTAGTACTACTACTACTACCACTACTACTACTGGTGCTACTACTACTACTACTACTACTACTACTAGTAGTACTACTACTACTACTACTACTACTACTACTACTGGTGCTACTACTACTACTACTACTACTACTACTACTACTACTACTACTACTACTACTACTACTACTACTACTACTACTACTACTACTACTACTACTACCACTACTACTACTACTACTGGTGCTACTACCACTACTACTACTACTACTACTACTACTACTACTACTACTACTACTACTACTACTACTACCACTACTACTACTACTACTACTACTACTACTACTACCACTACTACTACTACTACTAGTACTACTACTACTACTACTACTACTACTACTACTACTACTACTACTACTACTACCACTACTACTACTACTACCACTACTACTACTACTACCACTACTACTACTACTACTACTAGTAGTACTACTACTACTACTACTACTACTACTACTACTACTACTACTACTACTACTACTGGTGCTACTACCACTACCACTGCTGCCACTGCTGCCACTACATCTAATTTCACTACTACTACTACTACTACTACTACTACTACTACCACTTTCACCGCTACCACTACTACTTTCACTGATACTAACTACCGCTAATGCTAAAACTACTACTACTACTAATAATAATTTCACTACTACTACTACTACATTCACTACCTCTACCACTACCACTACTACCACTACTAACACTACTACAACTACTACTCCTACTAATACTACTACTACCAATTTCACTTCTACTACCACTACTACTGCTACTACTACTACTACTACTATTACTACTACTACAACTACCACTACTACCACTACTGCTGCCGCTGCTACAGCTAGTAGTATTACGAATATTTGTAAGTCGCTCTGGATAAGAGCGTCTGCTAAATGACTTAAATGTAAATGTAAATGAATACTACATCTACTACTACAACAACGACTTCTACTACTACTATGACTACTATCACCACTACTACTACTACTACTACCACTACTACTACTACTACTACTACTACTACTACTACTACTACTACTACTACCACTACTACTACTACTACTACTACTACTACTACTAGTAGTAATACTACCATTACTACCACACATTTCTGAAGCTGCTGCAAAAGTTACTACTACTACTACTACTACTATTATTACTTTCACTACTAACAACACCTTCTGTAGCTCAGTTGGTAGAGCATGGCGCTTGTAACGCCAGGGTAGTGGGTTCGATCCCCGGGACCACCCATACGTAGAATGTATGCACACATGACTGTAAGTCGCTTTGGATAAAAGCGTCTGCTAAATGGCATATATTATTATTTATTATTCACTACCACTACACCTACATTTAAGTCATTTAGCAGACGCTCTTATCCAGAGCGACTTACAAATTGGTGCATTCACCTTATGACATCCAGTGGAACAGTCACTTTACAATAGTGCATCTAAATCTTAAAGGGGGGGGTGAGAAGGATTACTTATCCTATCCTCTACTACTACTACCACTCTACCACTACTACCACTACTTCAACTAATTTCACTACTTCTTTTACCATTACTACTACTACTTCAACTACTACTACTACCACTCCCACCACTACCATTACTTCTACTACTACTACTCTCACTACTACTAACTAATACTACTACTACTAATTGCACTACTACTACCACTACTACTACCACTACTACTACTAATTTCACTACAACTACTACCATTACTACCACTAATAATATTACTACCTCAAATACTACTAATTTCACTTCTACTAATACTACTACCACTACTGCTGCTGCTACGCTGCTACTCATACTACTACTACCACTACTACAACTATTACTACTACTACTCCTACTACTACTACCACTTCCACAACTACAACTTTCACTGTTACTAAGACTACTACTACCTCCACTACTACAGCCACAACTACTACACCTACCACTACTTTCAATTCTACTACCACTACCACTAGTTCTACTACCCTTACTACTACAACTACTACAACTACATCCACTACTGCTACTACTACCACCACCACTTCTACCACTACCACTACCACTACTATTTCTACCACTAATAATAATACTGCAACTACCATCAGTCCTACCACCACCACTACTACTACCACTTCTACTACTTTCACTACTACCACTTTCACTACCACTAGTACAACTCATATAACTATTACTACCACAGCTACTACTACCACGACTACCACTACTACCACCACCACTACTACTACCACCACTCCTACTACTACCAACAACACTACTACCACCATTACCACTACAACCAAAACTACTACTACCACTACTAATACTAATACTTTTACTACTACTACTACTCGCTACTGCTACCACTACTTCTGCTTCCACTACTGCTACTACTACTACCACTACTTTCAACTCTTCTACCACAAATACTACTATGACCACTACTACTACTACTGCTACCACTATTACTACTTTCACTACTACTTCTACCACTACTTCTAATACTACTACTACACCTAAAAAAACAAATACTACAACCAGTATTACTACTTCTCTCTACTACTTCTACCAGTACTACTAATACCACTCCTACCACCACTACTACTACTACCACTAATACAACTAACACTACTACTACTTTCACTACTACTTATACGACAAGTACTACTTCCACTACTACTACTGCCACTACTAATTCCACCACTACAGCTACTACTACTGCTTTCACTGCTGCTACCACTACTACTTCTACCACTCCTACTACCACTACTTTCATAAATTCTACCACTACTACTACTACTACTACCACCACCACACCTACTACTACTACCACCACTACTAGTACTACCACCACTACTACTACTACTACCACAACTACTACCACTACCAATACCAGGTTCACTACCACTTTTACCAATATCACTAATACTACTAATACAACTACAAGTACTACTACTTTCACTACTACTTCCACCACTACTACTACTACCTCTCCTTCTTCTACCCCCATTACTACTACAACCACAACTACCGCTACAACTTCTGCTTCAACTACCACTACTACTACCACTAATGAGACTAACGCTACAAGCACTACTACAACCACTAATGCTACTAACACTACTAATTGCACTACTACTACCAATTCTACTATTACTACCATTACAACTTCCACTACCTCTACCACTACTACCTCTACCACTATTACTTCTACCACAACTACTACCACTACTACTACTGCCATTAATACTACCACTACTACTACTACTGTTACTTTCACAACTACTACTACAACCATTACTACTACCACGACCACTACTTCTACTTTCACTACTACTACTACCACTACTTCCACTACCACTACTACTACAACTTTCACTCCTACTACCACTTATTCCACTACTAATATTACTGCCACTACTTCTACTTCCAGAACTACTAGTACTACTACTACTACTACTACTAGCACTATTACTAGCACTACCTCTGCTAATACTGCTACTACTACTTCTTCTACTACTAGTACTGCTACTATTACTACTACTACTATTACTACTACTACTACTGCTACTACTACTACTACTACTACTGCTACTACTACTACTTCCACTACTACTACCACCACTACCTCTGCTAATACATCTACTGTTATTACTACTACTAGTACTGCTACTACTACTACTACTACTAATACCACTAACAGTACCACTACCTCTACTACTACTGCTACTACTACTACTACTACTACCACTACCACTACCACTACCACCACCACCACCACTAATGCTACCACCACCACTACTGCTACTACTACTACTACTACTACGACTACCATTACCATCACTACTACTACCATCACCACCACTACTATTACCATTACCACCACTCCTACTGCTGTTATCTACAACTACTGCTACTATTACTGCTACTGCTACTACTACTACTACTACCACTATCTATGCTAATACCACTAATACTACTACTACTTTCACTGCTACTACCACTTCTACTTCTTCTAGTACTGTCACTACTAGTACAACTACTACTACTACTACTACTACTACTACTACCACTACTAGTACTACTACCACTACCACTACTACTACATCCACTAATACTACTACCTTCACTGCTACTACTACCACTACCACTACCAGTAACATTACCTCTGCCACAACTACTACTTCTACTACTACTACCACTACCACTACCACTACCACTACCACTACCACTACCACTACCACCACTACCACCACCACCACCACTACTACCACCATTACCACTACTACTGCTGCTGCTACTACTTCTACTACCAGCACTACTACTACTACTACCATTACCACCACTACGAACACTGATGTTGCTGCTACTGCTGTTGTTGCTGCTGCTGCTACTACTACTACTGCTACTACAACTACCGCTGCTACTACTACTACTACTATTACTTACCACTTCAACTACAACCAACAGTAAGTCCCCTAAGGGACAATGCAGTGTAGACTCAACATCCCAGATGGCATAGTCAGCCAACTGTTGTAAACCTCTGTGTTATGGTGTCATGGCTGGCATGTTGCAGAGGAAGAGTCTGTGTGACGTATGAATAAAACCTCCTAATCTTCCAATCCAATCTGCAGAAAATCAAGATCGGATCCACCGAACCAAAGCTTTGTTTTCTCTGACTCCCCCAGCGCTCCTCAGGAGACAGGCTGTTAGAGATGAGGAGAGAGTAGAGTGAGGGAAACAGAGAGAGTCATTCCACCTCAAAAAAGCACAATAAAGAGGATTTCCACACCCAACATCTCAGATTGTACTGAAATCATTTCTGTAGTTGAAAACAGATCATGTTTGCATTCCTGAAATATTATTTTGTTGAAATATAATTTGATCTCTGATAAATTAAGCTAATTGATTGAACACAAATTGTCTGTTATAATGTATAGATTTCATATAATATTCAATCAATATAGTACCTAACATCTGACTTGGACCGTATATCTTCCTAACAACGAGTAAGACATGAGGAATCAAATAAAATGATCAATAGCCACCCACAGATCCCCAATACCCCACCCCACTCCAATCCCAACCCAAAAACCAGTATACAGAATCAGTCCTCTATGTTACATTTACATTTACATTACATTTAAGTCATTTAGCAGACGCTCTTATCCAGAGCGACTTACAAATTGGTGCATTCACCTTATGACATCCAATGTTTGACAAGACGTATGGAGCTGCTGCTTGGAGTATTGTTACTTTGTAATGTATTCCCTGGGAATCTGGTGATGTTTTAGTATTATTTCTGTTATGAGAAATTAGTCATTGTAGTTGCATTACTTTCATTATTTTCCATACATTAGCATGGAAGTCCTACATTTTGCCCACTAGATGCCACTGGTCCTGCAATTGCCACCAATCCCTTTATGTGCTTTGCTGGTGTCATACTTATTAAATGGATCACAACGTTTCCCTAGCAACGTTGGGTAGGAAACCTAAAGCTGAAATTGCATGGAATGACCCTAGACCCCACTGTATACAAGCATTTCGCTACACCCACAATAACATCTTTTAAACACTTGTAAGTGACCAATACAATTTGATTTGACAAGAGAGGGCAGCAGAGAGAGAGAGAGACCAAATCATGTGAAAATAAAAAAGATAATTCCTTAACACAAAACGGAGCAAACTACAATGCTATTTGGCCCTAAACAGTGAGTACACAGTAGCAGAATACCTGACCACTGTGACTGACCCAATCTTAAGGAGAGCTTTGACTATGTAAAGACTCAGTGAGCATAGACTTGCTATTGAGAAAGGCCGCCGTAGGCAGACCTGGCTCTCAAGAGAAGACAGGCTATGTGCACACTGCCCACAAAATGAGGTGGAAACTGATCTTCACTTCCTAACCTCCTGCCAAATGTATTATATATATTAGAAACACAAATTTCCCCAGATTACACAGATCCACGAAGAATTAGAAAACATACCCAATTTTGATTAACTCCCATATCTACTGGGTGAAATTCCACAGTGTGCCATCACAGCAGCAAGATTTGTGACCTGTTGCCACAAGACCTGTTCCCTTTTGTTCTTTAACTATTTCCACATAATATGACATTTGAAAAGTTAGTATTATTTTGGAATGTTTGTAAGTGTAATGTTTACTGGAAATTGTTTTTGTTTATTTATTATCTACTTCACTTGCTTTGACAATGTAAACATGTGTTTCCCCTACCAATAAAGCCCTTACATTGAATTGAGAGAGAGAGAGAAAGAGAGAGAGAGAGAGAGAGAGAGAGAGAGAGAGAGAGAGAGAGAGAGAGAGAGAGAGAGAGAGAGAGAGAACCCATGCTGAGGAGCTGTCAGAGGATGTTTGTGGAGATGAAGTGATGACCAGAGAGGGAGGTCTGACAGTGAAGGAAGGAGGGAGGGAAATCTAAAAACAAGAGAATCCTCCTATGATAACAGCTTCATTGTACTTTTGCTGTGAGTACAAAATAAGGGGAAGATGCAGATTCAAAGTAGAGAAACAAGGTAACATCTTACCTCTAGGAGTCAACACCATGGGAAATAAGAGCAATGAGAGGCTAATGCAAGCCCTTACTTTGGAAGTGAACAATCCATTTGAGATGCAATCTTGGACCTACTGAATGACATGGCTGTAATGCTGCCAATATCTTAACCACATTTTCCTTCACTGAACTGGAGAGATATAGAGTACTGATAAATATAGTTGGAGTCTAGAGGCCAGCGACTAGCAACAACCTCGTACTGACGCCGTTATGCAATCACTTTTGTAATTGACTTCACTCCTAGTGGCTCCTCCTGTTTTCATGGCTCACACAGGGAAGTCCACAGCAGTTGTCAGAAGAAGCTGGGAGTGGCATCGTAATACCCTCTGTTTCACTCTTCCCCAAATCTGACTTCCATGAAAAGTGACAGGCTAGGTAGGTTTGGCAAGTCCTTATTTCTCTGCCACCCTAGTGATGCACAACAGCAGACGCTAACTCAATTTCACACCCGAAATCCTTAGAGGTACTCACAGGTAGACTTTATGCACAGAAATATGAACACTGGCACACCATACCGCTAATGCTACACTCCTTACACGTTTTCACGGCGTTGTGCTAATATAGTGTTGCAACAATCACAGCAACAGCTTCAGTGTGTTATAAAATAAGGTCAATGTTTTCCCCTGAGGGTGATGGGTAATGAGTTGGAGGCAAAAGACACACTGATTATCCCAGACCAGACCCAAATCCCCAGACCAGACCCAAGGAGGAGGCCAGTGTGTGGGATAACTGAACAGTCTATGTCGGAGAGTGGATAAACAGCCTCTGCCCTCTGTTCTATTGGTGAATCTGCAATCACTGGAGAACAAACTGGACGATCTCCTTTCGAGGCTAATACCTCATAGTAAATTGTAGACCATACTATTTACCAAGACAGTTTTCATCAATTTCTTTCGTAGCTGTCTATTTACCACTGTAATAGTACCCTCCAAACTTGTCATCAAGCTCGAGACCCTGAGTCTGAACCCAACCCTGTATAACTTGGTAGTGACGGACCGCCTCCAGGTGGCGAGGGTAGGTTACAACATCTCCAACCTGCTGATCCTCAACACTGGGGCCCCACAAGGGTGCGTTCTGAGCCCTCTCCTGTACTCCCTGTTCACCCACGACTGAGTGGCAATGCACGCCTCCAACTCAATCATCAAGTTTGCAGACGACACTACAGTGGTAGGCTTGATTACCAACAACGACGAGACGGCAGACAGGGAGGAGGTGAGGACCCTCAGAGTGTGATGTCAGGAAAATAACCTCACACTCAATGTCAACAAAACAAAGGAGATGATCGTGGACTTCAGGAAACAGCAGAGGGAACAGCCCCCTATCCACATTGACGGGACATTAGTGGAAAGGGTAGTAAGTTTTATGTTCCTAGGTATACACAGACAAACTGAATTGGTCCACCCACACAGACAGCGTGGTGAAGAAGGCGCAGCAGTGCCTCTTCAACCTCAGGAGGCTGAAGAAATTTGGCTTGTCACCAAAAGCACTCACAAACGTTTACAGTTGCACAATCGAGAGCATCCTGTCGGGCTGTATCACCGCCTGGTACGTCGAATGCTCCGCCCACAACCGTAAGGCTCTCCAGAGGGTAGTGAGGTCTGCACAACACATCACCAGGGACAAACTACCTGCCATCCAGGACACCTACACCACCCCGATGTTACAGGATGGCCATAAACATCATTAAGGACAACAACCACCCGAGCCACTGCCTGTTCACACCGTTATCATCCAGAAGGCGAGGTCAGTACAGGTGCATCAAAGCAGGGACAGAGAGACTGAAAAACAGCTTCTATCTCAAGGCCACCAGACTGTTAAACAGCCACCACTAACATTGAGTGGCTGCTGCCAACATTCTGACTCAACTCCAGCCACTTTAATAATGGAAAAATGGATGTAAAAAATGTATCACTAGCCACTTTAACTTCTTATGGTATAGGGGACGCTTGCGTCCAACTTGGAAAAAAAACTGGGAAAATGCAGCGCGGCAAATTCAAATAATTATATAAAATCAAGCATTCATTAAATCACACATGTAAGATACTCAATTAAAGCTACACACGTTGTGAATTCAACCAACATGTCAGATTTTAAAAAGATTTTCGGCGAAAGCATTAAGACGCTATTATCTGATGATAGCACAATGTCAATAAAGATGGTAGCATATTTCAAACCTGCAGGCGCGACACAAAACTAAACAAAATGTATTTTGTTGGCACTCCAATATGTCCCATGAACATCACAATTGGTCCTTTTTTTCTGATTAATTCCGTCCATATATACCCAAAATGTCCATTTATAAAGCGCGTTTGATCCGGGAAAAAAAAACAGTTTACAAAAACATGTCACTACAAAACATTTCAAAAGTTGCCTATAAACTTTGCCAAAATATTTCAAACTACTTTTGTAATACAACTTTAGGCACTTTTAAACGTTAATAATCGATCAAATTGTTGACGGGGCAATCGGTATTCAATACAGCAAGTAAACAAACCATGCTCCTTTTTACGTCTTGTGCAACTCTCAATAGTGTAACGTTGTTCCAGGATGTGCTTCTTCTTCGTTGCACAAATGAATAACCTCAACCAAATTCCAAAGACTGGTGACATCCAGTGAAAGTGGTATTAAATGTAAAATTGTTCCTATCAAATATCCCTTGGCAAAGACAAATGTGGGAGCAGTCAGAGGCAAAAAATAATAATAATTCTGAACAGTTAGTCCTCAGGGTTTTGCCTGTTACATAAGTTCTGTTGTACTCACATACATGATTCAAACAGTTTTAGAAATTCCAGAGTGTTTTCTATCCACATCTACTAATAATATGCATATCTTATATTCCTGGCATGAGGAGCAGGAAGTTGACATTGGGCACGCTATTTATCCAAAAGTGAGAATGCTGCCCCTTATACCTTAAGACAATGCCACTTAATATAATGTTTACATACCCTACATATATTATCTCATATTGTCACGCCTTGGTCATTGTATTTTGTGTTTTTGTTATATGTTTGGGTAGGCCAGGGTGTGACATGGGTTTATATGTTGTTTTTCGTATTGGGGTTTGTAGTATTTGGGATCGCGGCTGATTAGGGGTGTTGTATAGGCTTGGCTGCCTGAGGCGATTCTCAATCAGAGTCAGGTGATTCTCGTTGTCTCTGATTGGGAACCGTATTTAGGTAGCCTGAGTTTCGCTTTGTATTTCGTGGGTGATTGTTCCTGTCTCTGTGTAGTTTCACCAGATAGGCTGTAATTAGGTTTCACGTTCCGTTTGTTGTTTTTGTATTTCTATAGTTATTTCATGTATCGTCATTCTCTTTATTAAAGACATGAGTAACCACTACGCTGCATTTCGGTCCGACTCTCTTTTTACAAACGAAGAACGCTGTTACACATATGTATATACTCTACTCTATACCATCTACTGCATCTTGCCATCTTTATGTAATACATGTATCACTGGCCACTTTAAACAATGCCACTTTTACATGTTTACATACCCTACATTACTCATCTCATATTTATATACTGTACTCGATACCATCTACTGCATCTTTCCTATGCCGTTTTGTACCATCACTCATTCACATATTTGTATGTACAAATTCCTCATCCCTTTAAACGTGTGTGTATAAGGTAGTTGTTGTGAAATTGTTAGGTTGGATTATTCGTTGGTTGTTACTGCATTGTCGGAACTAGAAGCACAAGCATTTCGCTACACTCGCATTAACATCTGCTAGCCATGTGTATGTGATAAATACAATTTGATTTGATTTGATTTGAAATAATAAATATGTCTGTCAGAGGTCAGGTGCAGGAGAGCAGAGTGTAATAAACAGGCACAATTGAATTCTGGTCCAAAAATGACAGCACATAAGAACAATAACGTGCCAAAAACACAGAACATTGCAAAAAGTATAGCGCCTGACAAAATCCACATAACAATAAACAATTACACACAAAGACATGGTGGGGAACAGTGGACTAAATACATGCAGTAATTATGGAATGAATGGAGTGTGATGGAACAAGACAAAACAAATGGAACGATGAGAACATGGAGCAGCGATGGCTAGAAAGCCGGTGACGTCGATCGCCGAACGAACAAGGAGAGGAGCCGACTTCGGTGGAAGTTGTGACAATGTCAGTTGTGTATATTACTTTGTTTTGTTTTGAAGACTTTATTATTTTTCATTCCTTAATTAAAGTCATAATCTCATCTCTGTTCAGGCAGTAGCAGCCAAACAATATTATCTCTGTACTCCCCATACTCTTCTGTCCTTAGACATCCTATTTAGCTAGGCTAGCTGTGGAGCTGTGTGAACAAATTATTTTACTACTTCCTTCAAGAAAGATAAGGTTAAAGTTTCATGAAATGTCTCAATCTTGTCATTGTGTTGTGTACATTCATCTCTCATGCAGTATATGCAGTCTGTGTGTATCTAACCTAACGTAGCAGGCATAAAAGTTTATCCATCTCGGTCTGAAACGGGAAAAACAGGCGCAATGGATTATGGTCATTGTAGTTAATTACCACGTTTCTGCGCTGAACTAGGTTGATTTTTTGCTTAATGAAAACTCCAACTCCCTTCAGCCCAGTGTACAACATAGTTATTCAATTGAGTTCACCAAAAAAATTACCCAATGGAATGCAAGTATATGAACAGACCTCGGTCAAGTAGTTGCTTAATAATAACCGAAAATCAACAGAAACGTTGGTTAATCACTCAGCACTAATGTACATATTACCTCATTTACCTCACCTACCTCGCAGCCCGGCACATTGACTCGGTATCGGTACTCCTTGTATATAGCCTCGTTAATAATATTTTTTAGTCAAACAATTTATTTTTTATTTATTTTTTCTCTGCATAGTTGGAAAAGTGCTCTTAAATAATAATTTTACAATAAAGTCTACACCTGTTGTATTCAGCACATGTGACAAATAAAATTAGATCTTTGATTTGATTTGATTTGAACAGTACATCAAACAGATGTGGCTCTAAATTAGAGTGGAAGAAACCAACAAAGCTGAATAATGAACACAGCAGGATCATTTGTTTCCAGTGAGGGAGTGTCTAAAAGGCGATGGGCACCAAGCCAAGGTTCTCAGAAAAGCAAAAACGAATAAACATATTTTCTGACACCTGAATGACGCAAACGATCATCACATAAGTTTTAGGTAACACTTTACAAAGTATACTTTGAAAATATACAAAAAATAATGTAGAAAGGAGTCTGCAAGTCATTTAGGCTAAACTATTAATTATTTATTTCAAAATTGTTAATAACATATGTAATAAACAGTTATTGTTGGCCTAAGCCACGTTTCGTATACATGCATGGATGTAACAGGTGAGGAGGTAGAACATGCATGGTTCATAGTGTAGTAAGTAAATGGTATGTTTAGACGGGAGCTAGTTAAGAGTTAAAGAGATCATTTCCAAGGATCTGCTGCTTTGTGTGCACCGTGGTAGTGATGACATTCATTAAGTAGGCCCTGGGTGCTGATGCGGGAGAAGTTTAATAAAATATGCACATATTTCTACTGGAAAAACCACAAAGCCACTATTTCCACGTGAGAAATCTCAATCTAAATGTTTCCTATTAAATATGAATGTGAGTTACTAGATATGATGAATTATTGATTTATTTACCAACGTCGTTGCAGATTATATATCTGGTCACTGGTCGGTATTTTATTGCATTTTAAAGAATATATCAATATATCTTTATGAATCAACTTTGTTCCAACTAAACTGTTTGGATTCAGAAGACCTTCTGGGATTGGATTAGATACTAGATCACATTATTTACGTAACTAAATTTAAAGTATGTTGTGAAATCAGGGATACCAGTACAGCGTTAATACTTGATGTTCTCTACTGTATTTAATTACCTACTGAACTCTTTCAATCGTTCTTTACAACAGAACCACTGCCGGTACATTATCGGCACATGTATGTTCTTGGTAAAACATGATCTACGGCATGTGGAAATGTGGGTAAAGTCGTAGCCTGAGTAGCAAGGACCCCATAGTGTGGACTATACAGTGGGTGAACACGGATTACAGGCATTAGTATTCCAACAATCAATCTAAACAAGCACAGTCAATTTTTCCCAGTGTGCCGTCTTTCTCATCAGCACACAAAACATATGGCTGTTCCAGGTAAGAGCACCTTCCCACATACACCTTACATACACCTTCCCACATACACCTTACATACACCTTCCCACATGCACAAAGATCTCCAGACACTGGCTTAAAGCCCTTTCTATTTGTTTGTTCCTCTCCTAGTGTGTGTGTGTGTGTGTGTGTGTGTGTGTGTGTGTGTGTGTGTGTGTGTGTGTGTGTGTGTGTGTGTGTGTGTGTGTGTGTGTGTGTGTGTGTGTGTGTGTGTGTGTGTGTGTGTGTGTGTGTGTGTGTGTGTGTGTGTGTGTGTGTGTGTGTGTGTGTGTGGCTGGTGACAGATGCGTTTTTCTGCTGACAGTGGTGATCTATGGTGAGCCCCGCTGGCTTCGCACCAAGCTATTGCTTAATTCATTGACATTTTGTATAATTGCCTCGGGGCAGTTTTGCCGAGGAATTATGGGGCTCTAACAGGATTGGATTAAAAAAATACAATTACCATTTCAGATTTAAGGGGAATAATCTTTGAGGAGCTTCGACACAGGGGAGACAGAATCGAGGGAGGGGGCGGGGCAGAGGTGCTAAGGCTCACCAGGAGAGAGTGTGACGGAGGTGTTTGTAATGAGGAAAGGGGAGGGAGGGGTTATGGATGGTTGTGGGCCTCTAATTTTCCCTTTTCTAGCCGGTGGTTTTTATCAAGGTGGTTTATCACGGTGGCTGGCCATGTCAGCATCAGAAATGGCTTGTCAGGCTTCATGGAAATGTTCATGGTAAGATAATGACATGCTGAAACCATGGAACCGGCATCTTGTCACCATGGTAATTGCTACTCATTCCAGTTTATTGTCACCAGCTACCCTGCTCATCACTCATATTATTTTTATAATGTTGAGGTGTGTGTGGGGGGTTTGTGTGATTGTGTGTGTGTGTGTGTGTGTGAGTGAGTGAGTGAGTGAGTGAGTGAGTGAGTGAGTGAGTGAGTGAGTGAGTGAGCGTGTGTGTGTGTGTGTGTGTGTGTGTGTTTCATCCCTATCATGAATCCATGACCCTATGGGGAAAAAAATCATTTAAAATCTGCTCTATGATCTCTTCCTCCTGAATCCCTCCTCCTCTTCCTCTTCTCCCGATGTTGCGGTTGCAATAGATCCTTTGGGGCGACTATCCAACACAAACCACGTCATTTGCTCTAAATGTGTCAGTATGAACTGTTATTCAATAATCTCTTGATAGCATGTTAAAAAATACACAAGACAAAAAGTCTAATAGCCACTTCAGTGGTTAAGTCAGTACGAAATGTTGAATTATTAACAATATTACAGAACGCATTGGTCCAGTTCAATTGAAGATGTGTGTTGTCAGTGTTATTTCCTGATCAGCTATAGGCCAGTAGTACTGCTTAAAGAAATACAAACTGAGAGACAGAGACCACTGCTTATTTGAATCCATCTCGAAACATCCTGACGATTTGTGGCTGAAATGCAGGTAACTGCCAAAATAAAGGAAACACTTGAGTAAATGAGGGATATAAAGTATACTGAAAGCAGGTGCCTCCAACCAGGTGGGGTTCCTGAGTTAATTAAGAAATTAACATGTTAAGGTTCATGTATAAAAACACCCAGTTGCCCAATAGTTTGGATACCATGGCAAGAAGAAAAGATCTCAGTGATTTTGAAAGAGGGGATTGTGTGTGGTGTGTGTGTGTGTGTGTGTGTGTGTGTGTGTGTGTGTGTGTGTGTGTGTGTGTGTGTGTGTGTGTGTGTGTGTGTGTGTGTGTGTGTGTGTGTGTGTGTGTGTGTGTGTGTGTGTGTGTGTGTGTGTGTGTGTGTGTGTGTGTGTGTGTGTGTGTGTGTCAGTCACCATATCTCAACCCAATTGAACACTTATGGGAAATTATGGAGAGGTGCCTGAGACATTGTTTTCCACCACCTTCAACATGGTGGAATTTCTCTTGGAAAAATGGTGTCAGGTCGCTTCAACAGAGCGACCTGTTAAGACAATTTATGCTGTTGTTTCCTTTATTTTTCTTTATTTTGGCAGTTACCAATGCTATAGATGTTTAGACTGATGTTCAGCCTATATAGTATATAGGCTATAGTTGTGTCCATTACTTTACTGTAAAAACACCATTCAGAGAGACCTTGAAGTAAGCATTTGTCTCCTGGCTGGCACTTCTGTGGTTTGTCAAAGGATAGTATCGTAGATGATTCATCAGGCTTAATATGAATTTTTCATACGCAAATTATACTCATGAATCTTGCTGGACTGTGGCCACCCCTGACCTTTGGCTGACCTTTTTCATACGTTTTGAATGGATAATTTGCTGGTGCAGGAGAGTCAGGCTTTGTCCACAAGCTTCATCTTGCCTCTCTCTTCTTGGTAACTTCGTTGGATGCGCTTGCAGTTTTGAGGGATAATATTCAAAGGAACATTTTCCATTTTAAATTAGCTGAATGAACGTAAGATGAAAAATATAAATGCATAAACACATGATGAGTTTGAATAGCCCACGAACGGTGAACTACGTTTCCCAATGATGCTGATGATGTTATTCGCAAGCGTTCCTTTATCTTTGAGATGTTCCTGTAAAGTTCTTGTTTAACAAGCATCATAAAGTCAATTTCACAAGGGTGAATAAGACAGTCTCAACATGGCACTTTTACATCAGTTGATATCTCAAAGTGTTGTACAGAAACCCAGCCTAAAACCCCAAACAGCAAGCAATGCAGGTGTAGAAGCGCAATACAGTTGGAGCTTCCTGATTAATCTCTGAATTTACTTCCCTCTCCTTAAGTGTACTGGAAACGTTATATTCTTGTAGTGACCAAAGTGTTACAAACACATACTGTTCCTCAGTATTCAAATCCCCATACTGTATCTTCTACTGTACGTACACAAATCAAGAGATTTAGGCTCTGATGAGGTACATTCTATAACATTTAAAGAGCTGTCTCCAAAATGGCTGTCAAGTTTATTCATGTATTAACATACCAAGTCCCTTGTGAGAGGCTTCTGTACATCTTACCCCTTTGTCTGCATTTTCTGAGGCTTTTATGTTATTGGCTGTGGACTTCCAAAGTAAAACGCTGCCTCATTAGTTTGCTCTTCTTCTCTCCTTCCTGTTTGGTATAATCTATCTCTCATGAAACCACATCCTGTCTGGTGTATTTTCAAATTACTCACACACTCCTGTCCCCCACATCACCGTCTCAGCGAAACTTCATCCCCATGTCCCACTTTACCGTTCAAAGATACCATCTGTGTTCTCTCCCTCTCTCTCTTTCACCATTAGCAAAACTCTGCTGCTCCAATCCTCAAAAAAAACTCCTCATTTAACTTCAAAGGTTTTCTTGTTGATGCTCTTGACTCTTTTTTAGATGAGTCGGGATAATGCACCAGATGTATCCTATAATTCCTGCTGGGTCATGATGGGGAGAAATAATGCTGTTTACATCCTGAACACAATGTTGCTCTCTATCGACTTTCTTTTTAAGACACACGGGGTTAGATTGTTATATTAAACTAATACTCTCCTCACAATATTTTCAAGTTTATGTTCCGTCAACAACATTTCAAATTCCCTCAACCTTGGTTATTATTTCTCCTCCCTCGCTATATCAATGACCCGGCAGCAGTAGCAGTTGTATTATCTGTCCAACAGTGAAGGGCCTTTGTACATTTAACAAAATGTAGCTGTGTGATTGTGCGAGCGGGGGTTACTCATATCTGCCACTCTCAGCAGAGCCGCAGGGCTTTGTGTGGCGACTCCAAAAGGTGTCGCGTCTCCGAGCCTCGACACCTCTGCAAGGGAGACAGATTCACAGTCAACCTCCCTACTGATAAGCTTGAGAAATCCCCCGAGGGAGGGGGTTCGATTAAAATAATCAACAGGGAGTGAAATATCTCCATAGCGCTGTGTATAGTCAGCTACATACATTGTCGAGACATGCTACACTGTACTGATACATACATACGCACTCATTCAGTTTTATCATGTTGAGAATCACTGCCATCCTTTTTTTCTGTGTACTAACAACACACTAACGTATCCATAGTTACCACCACCCATCTTCCACACACCCAACCCTTTGTCTGTGTGTGTGATACAAAGTTGCTGATCACCTCCTGGACAAGTCACAGATAAAACGGCATCGACCACAAAAACCTCCGTCATCACATTCAGCGTCAGTTCTGACAACTTCCGATCCCCCAGATTTATTCTTTCCAAAGGCTGCCACATCAAAGGCCCGAAGTGAGCCAAACTCTGCTGAAGTTACACCGTAATCACACTCGTCGTCACACGGCTGGCTCTCCGTATAAAAGGCCTCGAGACGAGATATACGGGCTAACATACATCAGATGACGCCCGGAAAAAATATGATTTTCTCCTCAGGCACTTACTAATACATAAACGCCACAATTCAGAGAGGTCCTGCTGTAAAACAGACGTAAATGCACAGCTTTAAATTTCACAGAACATGAAAACAATAGCTAGATAACGAACCAGACAGAAAAGGTCAACGGCCAACATCTCTTGTTAAAAAGATGTATTGAATCCTTTTTGGAGAAACTTATATCATAAGTAGCAATATAATATGTTTCTAAACACTCCTACATTCATGTGGATGCTACCATAATTATGGATAATCCTGAATGAATCGTGAATAACGATGAGTGAGAAAGTTACAGAGGGTCAAACATCCTACCCTCAAGACATGCTAACCTCCCCTGTTATTGGTAATGGTGAGAGGTTAGCATGTCTTGGGGTTATGATATTACATGCTAACCTCCCCTGTTATTGGTAATGGTGAGAGGTTAGCATGTCTTGGGGGTATGATATTACATGCTAACCTCCCCTGTTACTGGTAATGGTGAGATGTTAGCATGTCTTGGTGCTATGATGCTAACCTCCCCTGTTATTGGTAATGGTGAGAGGTTAGCATGTCTTGGGGGTATGATGCTAACCTCCCCTGTTATTGGTAATGGTGAGAGGTTAGCATGTCTTGGGGTTACAATTTGATCTTTAACCCTCTGCAATCATGGTAGCATCCACATGAATGTAGGAGTGTTTAGAAACTTATTCTATTCTTAGTTATAATAAAAGTGACTTTAAAATGAAACAATTCATTATTTACCATGAATTTATATTGGGCACAAAATAATCTGACACAACCAAAACAAACTGCAAATGCATCCAACAAGTTTGGCAAGTCACAAGCGTGATGTAATCATTGCGTGCTTGGAATATGGGACCAAATAAACTTTTAACTACTATATTATTAGGAATCTTTAGGTGTGTCAACAATCTTGACCCCTACCTTTTGGTAAAAAAAACAACATATTACTTGTTAAATAAAATGTATTTGTCTGAGCAATTGTATCAGTATAAACTATTTCCCATTTATTGTAGAATAGAATATATATCTAAGTATTTTAATTATTTATTTTATAGTTATTACTGCTCATCTCTATCAAGGATGTCAATGATTTCATACTCCACAGCATATGCTACCTAGAGGAGGCATATATCCTGCTAAAACACCCAAAACCACATCCCCATTTCAGCTTGACTGCATTCAGAGATGGGAGGAGAGTGTACGAGCATGCTCCCAAGGGGAATAGGAGAAACAGTGACCTGAGTGAACTCATTCTAAATCTGTCCCTTACTCAAATAGGAAAACAAACGTGCTAGCAGAAACCAGAGACAAGCCCTGCTCGACATGAGCGATAGAGAGGGAGAGAGAGAAAGAAAGAGAGAGACAGGAGAGAGACAGGAGAGAGACAGAGTGAGAGAGAGAGTGAGCGAGAGAACCTAAAGAAGAGTCCCCTCAGCCAGCAGGTTCCTGGGCTCTGTTAATGAACACAATGAACACCCTACAGAGCCCCAGGAGAGAAACACATTTAGACCCAACCAAATTATGAGATAGCAAAAAGACAACTGTTTGACACATTGGAAAGTATCAACCAAAAAAATAGCAAATTGGAACGTTATCTGGCCCTAAACAGAGTGTACACAGTAGCAGCATACCTGACCACTGTGACTGACCCCAAATTAATAAAATCATTGACTATGTTCAGACTCAGTGAGCATAGCCTTGCTATTGAGAGAGGCCACTATAGGAAGACCTAGCTCTCGACAGAAGACAGGCTATGTACACACTGCCCACAAAATGAGGTGGAAAATGATCTACACTTCCTAACCTCCTGCAAAATGTATGGCCACATTACACATATTTCCCACAGATCACGACAGACCCACAATAGTTTAAACAAATCAAATATTCATAAACTCCCATATGTGTTAGGTAAAATACTGAAGTTGCCACAAAAGGGCAACCAGTGTAGCATGAACAACATTGTATATGCAACCTATATTTATCTGTTTATTTATGTTACTATTTTTATAGTGTTACATTGTCACACCTGCTCCCCCTCCCTGGCTCTCGAAGGTGCCAGGCACCCCAGCGTTACGCACTCCTGCCGCCATCATCACGCACACCTGCCTTCCCTCCCGTCACGCGCATCAGCGTATTTTTGGACTCACCTGGACTCATTCACCTCTGTGTCCTACAGCAGCACCTAGATCTGTCCCCAACCAAGGAGGGCCTACAGCAGCACCTAGATCTGTCCCCAACCAAGGAGGGCCTACAGCAGCACCTAGATATGTCCCCAACCAAGGAGTACCTACAGCAGCACTTAGATCTGTCCCTAACCAAGGAGGGCCTACAGCAGCACCTAGATCTGTTCCCAACCAAGGAGGGCCTACAGCAGCACCTAGATCTGTCCCCAACCAAGGAGGGCCTACAGCAGCACCTAGATCTGTTCCCAACCAAGGAGGGCCTACAGCAGCACCTAGATCTGTTCCCAACCAAGGAGGGCCTACAGCAGCACCTAGATCTGTCCCCAACCAAGGAGGGCCTACAGCAGCACCTAGATCTGTCCCCAACCAAGGAGGGCCTACAGCAGCACCTAGATCTGTCCCCAACCAAGGAGGGCCTACAGCAGCACCTAGATCTGTCCCCAACCAAGGAGGGCCTACAGCAGCACCTAGATCTCCTGCACAGATTCTTTCAGACCTGGGACCTAATGAATAAAAAAATAGTGTTCCAAAGGTCCAGCTGCCAAGAATACAAATTCTATCAAAACACCGTTGCCTATAGCACACAACTACTCGTATCTCAGCCTAAACATCAGAGCCACAGGTAACTTCCACAAAGCTAAGAACAATCTGAGAGACATGGCAAGAGGGGCCATCTACACTAAAAGGAACATAAAATTTGACATACCAATTCAGATCTGTGTAATAGAGACGCTTAGAGTCGAGAAGCAGGTGAAATGTTTGTTTTATTAGACATGGAACATGACAACATTAGCATCTACGCATAAACACAGGAACAATACTGACTGAGGGGGTCTATTCCAGGCAGTAGACATTACAGTCCCCCCCTCTGATGTGCGGCTCCAGCCGCAGAACGATGCCAACCAGAGGGACGACACTGATGACAAGGAGCGTCCAGTCGGCGAAGGTGGAAATCACAGATGTGGGATCCAGAAAGTCCTCCACCAGAACCCAACACTGCTCCTCTGGGCCATAACACTCCCAGTCTACCAGTTATTGGAGCCGACCCCCAAAACGTTGGGAATCCAGTAGAGATCTACGGCATAGGCCAGTCCCCCCCTTGATGTCCCGGGGGGATGGAGGGGTGGCGTGGGTGGCAGCATCAGCGTGTGGACCAGGAACCACCGACCTGAGAAGGGAGACATGAAAACAAGGTGAGATACAGTAGTCACTGGGAAGCAGTAACCTATACGTCACCTCGTTGACCCTCCGGAGAAACTTGAACAGCTCCACAAACCGGGGCTCAGCATCTTGCAGGGCAAGCAGAGTGGGAGGTTCCTGGTAGAGAGCCATACACTATCCCAAGGGTGGAACATGGGGGTTGCACTGCGGTGGCGGTCTGCCTGCTCCTTTTGACGGTGGATGGCACCCTGGAGTCTCACATTAGCATCACCCCACACTTCTTCTGCGGGCCTGAACCACTCACCACCCGCAGGACCTGCGGACTGTCCCAGGGTCCACAGAGCCAGGGCTGGCTGAAAATCCAGAACACACTGGAAGGGGGGGGGGATCAACCCAGTTGAGAAGTGACGTAGCGATTTCTGGGCATACTCCGCTCATGGAAGGAATCGAGCTCAGTCTCCCTGCTGGTCCTGACAGTGACTCCTCAGGCACCTCCCCAGCTCCTGGTTTATCCTCTCCACCTGCCCGTTGGACAGAGGCCTATACCAGAAAGTGAGGCTGTTCATGACCAAGCTTCTCCATAAAAGCTCTCCATACCCGTGATTTGAATTGGGGACCATGTTCAGAGATGATGTCCTAAGGAAGGCCATAATTCTGTAAGACCTGCTGGAATAGTGCCTCAGCAACCTGGAGAGCAGTAGGCAGAACAGAAACAGGGATTGAATGACAGGATTGTGAAATGGTGGTGAAACCGTTAGAGGGGAGATCAGTAACATCTACCGATGGATAGATGGGACCAGAGGTGCCGAGGCATGGGAAGGGGAACGAGTTCACCTGCTGGAGTATTCCGGGGGGGTGGGGTTTGGTGCGGGCACATACGGAACAGGAGTGGACATAGCGATTGACGTCCTGCGCCAAGGTGGACAACCAGTACTTCTGAGAGATGGATTGGGTAGTACGAGAAATACCTGGATGTCCAGCAACAGCGGTGTGTGCCTAGGTCAAAAGGCGATCCCTTATCCATGTGGAAATGTAGTTGCGCCCAGGAGGACAGTTCGTGGGTGCAGGCTCGCTCTCCAGAACAAGGCGAATGTCCACATCTACATCCCAGACCAAAAGAGCTACGACTCGGGAGGATGGAATATTCTCCAGATTCCGATGGTGAGTGAAGATTGCGAATGGTTCCTTGGTGCCCTCCAGCCAGTGTCTCCATTCTTCTAATGCCAACTTCACCACCAGGAACTCTCAATCACCGACGCCATAATTCATCACCAACGTCATAATTCCTCGCTGCAGGGGACAGTTTCATAAAGTATAAACACGGACACAATTTCTGTGGATTACCCTATCGTTGAGACAGAACAGTCCCCACGCCCACCTCTGAAGCGTCCACCTACACCACAAAGGATATTGTGGGATCTGGGTGTTAGAGCAATGGGGCAGAGGTGAAAGGTTCCTTGAGTAGAACTCATTGGCTGCTGGGCTCCACACCAACCTACTGGGACCACCCTTGAGGAGAGAGGTGACAGGGGTGGCAACAGAGATGAAGTTCCTGATAAAACAATGATAGAAGTTGGCAGATATAGTGCCAGATTAACCTGGAGACGAGCCCCCTAGGCAAGCTGGTCCTGGGGCTCTGTTCACAAACACAAACACATCCCACAGAGCCTCAGGACCAGCTTGCTTAGGGGGCTCGTCTCCAGGTTAATTTCTCTGTAGGTGAAGGCTTTGTTATGGAAAGTTTGGGAATCACTTTCTTTTAGGTGGTTGTAGAATTGAGTGGCTCTTTTCCGGATTATGATAATTCGCTCATGTCGGACTAACCGACAGCAAGGACACCGAATCAAGGTGGGCCCTCTTCCAGGACAGCAACAGAATTAGATCCAACCATATCTTGAGAAAACAAAAAGATGAATACTTTGTACATACAGACATTGTAAATAATTGACAAAAAAACTGAGCAGACTGAGCAGACTAGTATGCTATTTGGGCCTAAACAGAGTGTACACAGTACCAGAATACCTGATCTTTGACTATGTTCAGACTCATTAAGCATGGCCTTGCTATTGAGAAAGGCTGCCGAAGGCAGACCTGGCAATCAAGAGAAGACAAGCTATGTGCACACTGCCCACAAAATGAGGTGGAAACTGAGCTGCACTTCCTATCCTCCTGCCAAAGGTATGACCATATTAGAGACACATATTTCCCTCAGATTACACAGATCCACAAAGAAAACAAATCACACTTTGAATAACTCCCATATCTATAGGGTGAAATACTACAGTGTGCCATCACAGCAGCAATATGTGTGACCTGTTGCCACAAGAAAAGGTCAACCAGTGAAGAACAAACTCCATTGTAAATACAACCTAAATATATGTTTATATATTTTCTCTTTTGTACTTTAACTATTTGCACATTATTACAACACTGTACATAGATATAACATGACTTTTGAAATGTCTTTATTATTTTGGAACATTTGTGAGTGAAATGTTTACCGTTCATTTAGTATTGTTTATTTCCCCTTTGCTAATTATCTTTTTCATTTGCTTTGGCAATGTAAACATATGTTTCCTATGCCAATAAAGCTCCTTAAATGTAATTTAATTGAGAGAGAGAAAGAGAGAGAAAGAGAGAGAGTTACAGAAATACAGAGATAGAGAGACAGAAAGAGAGAAGACAGAGACAGACAGAGAAAGAGAGAGACTGAGAAAGAGAGAGACAGAAGGAGAGAAGACAGAGACAGACAGAGAAAGAGAGAGACAGAAAGAGAGAGACAGAAAGAGAGAAGACAGAAAGAGAGAGAGAGAGACAGAAAGCGAGAGAGGGAGGGTAGAGAGAGGGGGGGAAATGTATAGAGGGACAGAACAGAAATGAGAGGTGGGGAGAGAATGTGAGTGAGGATGCAGGAGGGAGAGAGCCAAAGAGAAAAGAGAGAGAAAGTGACAGAAACAGATATATGTTGAACATGGACTTGCTTATTCAGCACAGATAACTTTCCACAGCCAGCTGGGCTTATATGATGGAACAAATAAAACAGAAACTCTCAAGGTAAGTTTTAGTGATCGCCCCAGACATAAACAGGTCAGACAGCCCCTTGTGTAACACTCTTTAGTTCCCCACAACACACCAGAGGATTGTTAATAAGCTCTCTCCTCCATTGCATCTAAAATATATAATGGGGGACTATATATATATATATATATATATATATATATATATATATATATATATATATATATATATATATATATATATATATATATATATATATATATATATATGTATGTATGTGTGTGTGTGTGTGTGTGTGTGACTACTGCATTACATACAGTAAATGCATGGCGTTTGTCCTGCTATTCTTTGTCAGTGCAGTAATCCATACAGTACAATATTTCAGCTGTCGTAGGCAAACACAGCCTGCCATAAATAAAACACCATTAATCATCCTGACTCCCATTTGGCCTCCCCTTTCAAATGCATCACGCTTTTAATATTAACATCTTGTAAGTGCACCTCTCACACATTAAGCCACGGGGGCTAAGTAATGGCATGGCTTAACACTTCACTTGTTTTGTTTTAGGGTATCACAGTCCTCGCTCCGCACACCTCGCTCCGCACACCTCGCTCCGCACACCACGCTCCGCACACCACGCTCCGCACACCACGCTCCGCACACCGCGTTTCGCACACCTCTCTCCGCCCAACACGCTCCGCACACCTCGCTCCGCACACCTCGCTCCGCACACCACTCTCCGCACACCACGCTCCGCACACCACGCTCCGCACACCTCCCTCCACACACCGTGTTTCGCACACCTCTCTCCGCCCACCACGCTCCGCACACCACGCTCCGCACACCTCGCTCCGCACACCAAGCTCAGCACACCACATTCCACACACGACGCTCCTCGCTCCGCACACCTTGCTCCGCACACCACGCTCCGCACACCACGCTCCGCACACATCGCTCCGCACACCACGCTCCGCACACCACGCTCCGCACATCTCCCTCCGCACACCGCGTTTCGCACACCTCTCTCCGCCCACCATGCTCTGCACACCACACTCCGCACACCACATTCCACACACCTCGCTCTGCACACCTCGCTCCGCACACCACATTCCACACACCTCGCTCCGCACACCACGCTCCGCACACCTCGCTCCGCACACCACACTCCGCACACCACATTACACACACCACGCTCCACACACCACGCTCCGCACACCTCGCTCCGCACACCAAGCTCAGCACACCACATTCCACACACCACGCTCCTCGCTTCGCACACCACATTCCACACACCACATTCCACACACCGCGCTCTACACACCACATTCCACACACCGCGCTCCGCGCACCACATTCCACGCACCACGCTCCTCGCTTCGCACACCACATTCCACACACCGCATTCCACACACCACATTCCACACACCGCGCTCTGCACACCACATTCCACACACCGCGCTCCGCACACCACATTCCACGCACCGCGCTCCGCTCACCACATTCCACACACTGCGCACCACATTCCACACACTCGCTCCGCACACCTTCACACACCACGCACCACATTCCACACACTGCGCACCACATTCCACACTCCGCTCTCCGCACACCACGCTCCGCTCACCACATTCCAAACACTACACTCCGCCCTCCGCACAAGCGGCCTCCGCACACAACTCTGCACACCACACTCCTCATTATTATGTAAGGCTGTGTATTGACTATGGGGCAGGTAGATAAAGCTCAGGGTTGTGTAGTGACTATGGGACAGGTAGGTAAAGCTCAGGGCTGTGTATTGACTATGGGACAGATAGATAAAGCTCAGGGCTGTGTAGTGACTATGGGACAGGTAGGTAAAGCTCAGGACTGTGTAGTGACTATGGGACAGGTAGATAAAGCTCAGGGCTGTGTAGTGAAAAACTATGGGACAGGTAGATAAAGCTCAGGGCTGTGTAGGGAATAACTATGGGACAGGTAGGTAAAGCTCAGGACTGTGTAGTGACTATGGGACAGGTAGGGTAAAGCTCAGGGCTGTGTAGTGACTATGGGACAGGTAGATAAAGCTCAGGGCTGTGTAGTGACTATGGGACAGGTAGGTAAAGCTCAGGGCTGTGTATTGACTATGGGACAGGCAGGTAAAGCTCAGGGCTGTGTAGTGACTATGGGACAGGTAGATAAAACTCAGGGCTGTGTAGTGACTATGGGACAGGTAGGTAAAGCTCAGGGCTGTGTATTGACTATGGGACAGGTAGGTAAAGCTCAGGCTTGTGTACTGACTATGGGACAGGTAGATAAAGCTCAGGGCTGTGTAGTGAATAACTATGGGACAGGTAGGTAAAGCTCAGGGCTGTGTAGTGAATAACTATGGGACAGGTAGATAAAGCTCAGGGCTGTGTAGTGAATAACTATGGGACAGGTAGGTAAAGCTCAGGGCTGTGTAGTGAATAACTATGGGACAGGTAGATAAATCTCAGGGCTGTGTAGTGAATAACTATGGGACAGGTAGATAAAGCTCAGGCCTGTGTAGGGAATAACTATGGGACAGGTAGGTAAAGCTCAGGCTTGTGTACTGACTATGGGACAGGTAGGTAAAGCTCAGGGCTGTGTAGTTAATAACTATGGGACAGGTTGGTAAAGCTCTGGGCTTTGTAGTGAATAACTATGGGACAGGTAGGTAAAGCTCAGGGCTGTGTAGTGAATAACTATGGGACAGGTAGGTACAGCTCTGGGCTGTGTAGTGAATAACTATGGGACAGGTAGATAAAGCTCAAGGCTGTGTAGTGAATAACTATGGGACAGATAGGTAAAGCTCAGGGCTGTGTAGTGAATAACTATGGGACAGGTAGATAAAGCTCAGGGCTGTGTAGTGACTATGGGACAGGTGGGGTAAAGCTCAGGGCTGTGTCGTGACTATGGGACAGGTAGGTAAAGCTCAGGGCTGTGTATTGACTATGGGACAGGCAGGTAAAGCTCAGGGCTGTGTAGTGACTATTGGACAGGTAGGTGAAGCTCAGCGCTGTGTAGTGAATAACTATGGGACAGGTAGGTAAAGCTCAGGGCTGTGTAGTGAATAACTAATGGACAGGTAGATAAAGCTCAGGGCTGTGTAGTGAATAACTATGGGACAGGTAGATAAAGCTCAGGGCTGTGTAGGGAATAACTATGGGACAAGTAGGTAAAGCTCAGGACTGTGTAGTGGCTATGGGACAGGTAGGGTAAAGCCCAGGGCTGTTTCGTGACTATGGGACAGGTAGGTAAAGCTCAGGGCTGTGTATTGACTATGGGACAGGCAGGTAAAGCTCAGGGCTGTGTAGTGACTATGGGACAGGTAGATAAAGCTCAGGGCTGTGTAGTGACTATGGGACAGGTAGGTAAAGCTCAGGGCTTTGTAGTGAATAACTATGGGACAGGTAGGTAAAGCTCAGGGCTGTGTAGTGAATAACTATGGGACAGGTAGGTAAAGCTCAGGGCTGTGTAGTGAATAACTATGGGACAGGTAGGTAAAGCTCAGGGCTGTGTAGTGAATAACTATGGGACAGGTAGATAAAGCTCAGGGCTGTGTAGTAAATAACTATGGGACAGGTAGATAAAGCTCGGGATGTGTAGTGAATAACTATGGGACAGGTAGATAAAGCTCAGGGCTGTGTAGTGAATAACTATGGGACAGGTAGATAAAGCTCAGGGCTGTGTAGTGAATAACTATGGGACAGGTAGATAAAGCTCAGGGCTGTGTAGTGAATAACTATTGGACAGGTAGGTAAAGCTCAGGGCTGTGTAGTGAATAACTATGGGACAGGTAGATAAACTCAGGGCTGTGTAGTGAATAACTATGGGACAGGTAGATAAAGCTCATGGCTGTGTAGTGAATAACTATTGGACAGGTAGGTAAAGCTCAGGGCTGTGTAGTGAATAACTATGGGACAGGTAGATAAAGCTCAGGGCTGTGTAGTGAATAACTATGGGACAGGTAGATAAAGCTCAGGGCTGTGTAGTGAATAACTATGGGACAGGTAGGTAAAGCTCAGGGCTGTGTAGTGAATAACTATGGGACAGGTAGATAAAGCTCAGGGCTGTGTAGTGAATAACTATGGGACAGGTAGATAAAGCTCAGGGCTGTGTAGTGAATAACTATGGGACAGGTAGGTAAAGCTCAGGGCTGTGTAGTGAATAACTATGGGACAGGTAGATAAAGCTCAGGGCTGTGTAGTGAATAACTATGGGACAGGTAGGTAAAGCTCAGGGCTGTGTAATGAATAACTATGGGACAGGTAGGTAAAGCTCAGGGCATTGCAGTGAATAACTATGGGACAGGTAGATAAAGCTCAGGGCTGTGTAGTGAATAACTATGGGACAGGTAGATAAAGCTCAGGGCTGTGTAATGAATAACTATGGGACAGGTAGATAAAGCTCAGGGCTGTGTAGTGAATAACTATGGGACAGGTAGATAAAGCTCAGGGCTGTGTAGTGAATAACTATGGGACAGGTAGATAAAGCTCAGGGCTGTGTAATGAATAACTATGGGACAGGTTCATGACTGATGGTCCTGACTGATTTAGTATTTACATAGTAATGTGTAACTAACTTACATTCACATGACCTTGAAATAGCCGGGAAGGGAATTTATATCATGACCGACTGTTACATTTCTAATCGGGCTCTCCCATTGGTCAATTTCTGATGGGTTGAGATTAAATTCAATTTTGAATGAAAGTTCACCACTCTGTCAAAAGGGGCCTGTGAGTAGCAACACTACATTACCACCATATGATTTCTCTTAATGTTTTATTATTCAATGCCTTCACCTGCCTGATATCGAAAATCCGTGGGATGAAATGGAATGTCAGCCTGTTTGAAAAAAGCAATAGAATTTACGCTGGGTTATTTGCAATGGCTGTATGTCATAGTCCATCCAAAATAAAACCAGTTGTGATGTTTCTTTTTGGGGCCTTCGGGTTTTAAAGACGTGGGTGTCTGAATACCAGCAGATATTACAAACATGTCCAATTAATTCAACCCTGCACGCTTTCACTCCGATGAGCTCGTTCCCCGAACCAAGGTCCGATGAGCTCGTTCCCCGAACCAAGGTCCGATGAGCTCGTTCCCCGAACCAAGGTCCGATGAGCTCGTTCCCCGAACCAAGGTCCGATGAGCTCGTTCCCCGAACCAAGGTCTTCCAAAGCTTCAATCAAACCGTAGAACATTTTCACAGCGAAATCCAAGAAAGCAGTGTTCCTGGTCACATTCATTTATTTTTGAAAGAAGCTGCCACTTTCTCAGTACAACACCCCCTGTTTTTCTTTCTGTTTCAATTCAATCTCTCTCCAAATAGATGTTTGTTCTCGCTCCCCATTACATCTATCTTAACACATTGTCCAATTCCACTGCTATTTACACAGAGTAATGCCCAGAGGCTGGTAGCTCTCCAAGGTGAAGGATACTTGGACCTGGAGGACGTGGTTAGAACAGCCCTGTCACAGACAGATGAGGTCTCTGGGATCAGCGCTAGGTGGCGATGTGCTGGTTTCACGTCTATGTAACACAATCCATGCAGCTGTAAGTGGTATGTGCCTCACCCACAGACACCCACCCGGTCCTTTGTGTCCTTCACACTGTTGCGTAATTGAGCGGCTCTGGCCACAATAGCGAGGGGGAGCGGAGAGAGGACAGGCTAAAGACGTCTGTGATGTACGTGACACTACTTGCGGTATCTTCAAAGAAACGAGTGGGTTGACTTTCTGTCTCATTACCTGGAGTGGACTGAGCTATCAGAGAGAGGGAGGAAGTGTGTGTGTGTGTGTGTGTGTGTGTGTGTGTGTGTGTGTGTGTGTGTGTGTGTGTGTGTGTGTGTGTGTGTGTGTGTGTGTGTGTGTGTGTGTGTGTGTGTGTGTGTGTGTGTGTGTGTGTGTGTGTGTGTGTGTGTGTGTGTGTGTGTGTGTGTGTGTGTGTGTGTGTGTGTGTGTGTGTGTGTGTGTGTGTGTGTGTGTGTGTGTGTGTTGCATTATAGGTCTGCAGGATATATTTACAACACACAACTACTTGTGTCTTCATATTCAACATCCCATAGCAAAGTGGTCTACAGTGTGTTTGTCTGCCTGAACTCAATTCATCCACACAACATAATTTATCAGTTTAATAGACCACGGCAAAACTAAACTTAGCAAATAAAGTAAACTTTCAATTCTTTCCCAGGTGGAAACAACAAAACTAGCAAGCATTACACATTTTGACTATTCATTAACCAATTATAAACCCAGCTACGCACTTCCCCAAACCAACACCCAGTCTCCCTCGTCTGTCTCTAGTTATTAACACTCTTGTCGAGGAACATCAAAAACTAAATCACCTCAGAACCATTTACTTGTCTTTCTTGCAACAACACCGAGGACACCAAAGTAAATAAGCTGTTGGAAGAACAAAAGAAACACAGATGAAAGATAATTCCCCTAAAATGTTAATTACATTTTTTTTTTTTCCCCTTTTTTTATAATGCTGATTCAGCCATCAGGGTGTGTGTGTGTGTGTGTGTGTGTGTGTGTGTGTGTGTGTGTGTGTGTGTGTGTGTGTGTGTGTGTGTGTGTGTGTGTGTGTGTGTGTGTGTGTGTGTGTGTGTGTGTGTGTGTGTGTGTGTGTGTGTGTGTGTGTGTGTGTGTGTGTGTGTGTGTGTAGTAAGAAACAATGTTTTCCTACTTTATGAGGATGATAAAGCCGTTACCTTGATCCAGTATAATGGATTGTTTTTCTAATCTCCCATGAGTCCCACCTTGCCCTGTCAGGGATGGTGTTTATTGCGGTGAGGGGTGTGAAGGTGTGGTTATCTGGGTAAACCCCTCACACTCTCATCCTAAACATTTAAGCAGGTAGACACAGAGACCTGGGCTTTCCCCCTCATCTCTACTAATCTGAGAGAAAATGCAATGTCTGAGACGGTAATTAAAATATATGTCATTTTAGGGTGTATGAACTATGGACTCTTTTCACTACTGGACCCAGATATGTAGTTGTGTCTGCAAGCCTATGTCCCCAGCCTTTCAGCTCACAAACTCATCCGGTGCCCCACAATCTTTACCATTGATGGAGGGAATTGAGGTGATTTAACAGCTCCCCCCACCCCAGGCTGCACATCTCCCTCTCTCAGTGCCCTTTCAACAACATGGTCTCTGAGGCTATCTCTGCTAATTGGGAATTCTCTGAAAGGTCACATTAGGAAAGCAAGCCAAACAGGAGGAAGGATGATAATCCCTATTCAAGCCCTAGTCAAAAAATCCTATCGGACCAGTGATTTGTCATATAGAATCCTGTAGAATTCAGACAATCCTGTAGGATTAGTGATTTTTCCAATAGAATCCTGTAGAATTCAGACAATCCTGTAGGATTAGTGATTTTTCCAATAGGATCCTGTAGAATTCAGACAATCATGTAGGATTTGGTGATTTTTCCAATAGAATCCTGTAGAATTCAGACAATCCTGTAGGATTAGTGATTTTTCCAATAGGTTCCTGTAGAATTCAGACAATCCTGTAGGATTAGTGATTTTTCCAATAGGATTCTGTAGAATTCAGACAATCCTGTAGGATTTAG
This sequence comes from Oncorhynchus gorbuscha, assembly GCF_021184085.1. NCBI lineage: Eukaryota > Metazoa > Chordata > Actinopteri > Salmoniformes > Salmonidae > Oncorhynchus > Oncorhynchus gorbuscha. Next base: position 41,828,080 of record NC_060197.1, read on the forward strand.
TGATTTTTCCAATAGAATCCTGTAGAATTCAGACAATCCTGTAGGATTAGTGATTTTTCCAATAGGATCCTGTAGAATTCAGACAATCCTGTAGGATTTAGATATTTTTCCAATAGAATCCTGTAGAATTCAGACAATCCTGTAGGATTAATGATTTTTCCAATAGGATCCTGTAGGACAATAGGATTTAGTGATTTTTCCAATAGGATCCTTTAGAATTCAGACAATCCTGTAGGATTAGTGGTTTTTCCAATAGGATCCTGTAGAATTCAGACAATCCTGTAGGATTAGTGATTTTTCCAATAGGATCCTGTAGAATTCAGACAATCCTGTAGGATTTAGTGATTTTTCCAATAGAATCCTGTAGAATTCAGACAATCCTGTAGGATTAGTGATTTTTCCAATAGGATCCTGTAGAATTCAGACAATCCTGTAGGATTAGTGATTTTTCCAATAGGATCCTGTAGAATTCAGACAATCCTGTAGGATTAGTGATTTTTCAATAGGATCCTGTAGAATTCAGACAATCCTGTAGGATTAGTGATTTTTCCAGTAGGATCCTGTAGAATTCAGACAATCCTGTAGGATTAGTGATTTTTCCAATAAGATCCTGTAGAATTCAGACAATCCTGTAGGATTTAGTGATTTTTCAATAGAATCCTGTAGAATTCAGACAATCATGTAGGATTTAGTGATTTTTCCAATAGAATCCTGTAGAATTCAGACAATCCTGTAGGATTAGTGATTTTTCCAATAGGTTCCTGTAGAATTCAGACAATCCTGTAGGATTAGTGATTTTTCCAATAGGATTCTGTAGAATTCAGACAATCCTGTAGGATTTAGTGATTTTTCCAATAGAATCCTGTAGAATTCAGACAATCCTGTAGGATTAGTGATTTTTCCAATAGGATCCTGTAGAATTCAGACAATCCTGTAGGATTTAGATATTTTTCCAATAGAATCCTGTAGAATTCAGACAATCCTGTAGGATTAATGATTTTTCCAATAGGATCCTGTAGAATTCAGACAATCCTGTAGGATTTAGTGATTTTTCCAATAGGATCCTGTAGAATTCAGACAATCCTGTAGGATTAGTGGTTTTTCCAATAGGATCCTTTCAGACAATCCTGTAGGATTAGTGATTTTTCCAATAGGATCCTGTAGAATTCAGACAATCCTGTAGGATTTAGTGATTTTTCCAATAGAATCCTGTAGAATTCAGACAATCCTGTAGGATTAGTGATTTTTCCAATAGGATCCTGTAGAATTCAGACAATCCTGTAGGATTAGTGATTTTTCCAGTAGGATCCTGTAGAATTCAGACAATCCTGTAGGATTAGTGATTTTTCCAATAAGATCCTGTAGAATTCAGACAATCCTGTAGGATTTAGTGATTTTTCCAATAGAATCCTGTAGAATTCAGACAATCCTGTAGGATTAGTGATTTTTCCAATAGAATCCTGTAGAATTCAGACAATCCTGTAGGATTTAGTGATTTTTCCAATAGGATCCTGTAGAATTCAGACAATCCTGTAGGATTAGTGGTTTTTCCAATAGGATCCTGTAGAATTCAGACAATCCTGTAGGATTAGTGATTTTTCCAATAGGATCCTGTAGAATTCAGACAATCCTGTAGGATTTAGTGATTTTTCCAATAGAATCCTGTAGAATTCAGACAATCCTGTAGGATTAGTGATTTTTCCAATAGGATCCTGTAGAATTCAGACAATCCTGTAGGATTAGTGATTTTTCCAATAGGATCCTGTAGAATTCAGACAATCCTGTAGGATTAGTGATTTTTCCAATAGGATCCTGTAGAATTCAGACAATCCTGTAGGATTAGTGATTTTTCCAGTAGGATCCTGTAGAATTCAGACAATCCTGTAGGATTAGTGATTTTTCCAATAAGATCCTGTAGAATTCAGACAATCCTGTAGGATTTAGTGATTTTTCCAATAGAATCCTGTAGAATTCAGACAATCATGTAGGATTTAGTGATTTTTCCAATAGAATCCTGTAGAATTCAGACAATCCTGTAGGATTAGTGATTTTTCCAATAGGTTCCTGTAGAATTCAGACAATCCTGTAGGATTAGTGATTTTTCCAATAGGATTCTGTAGAATTCAGACAATCCTGTAGGATTTAGTGATTTTTCCAATAGAATCCTGTAGAATTCAGACAATCCTGTAGGATTAGTGATTTTTCCAATAGGATCCTGTAGAATTCAGACAATCCTGTAGGATTTAGATATTTTTCCAATAGAATCCTGTAGAATTCAGACAATCCTGTAGGATTAATGATTTTTCCAATAGGATCCTGTAGAATTCAGACAATCCTGTAGGATTTAGTGATTTTTCCAATAGGATCCTGTAGAATTCAGACAATCCTGTAGGATTAGTGGTTTTTCCAATAGGATCCTGTAGAATTCAGACAATCCTGTAGGATTAGTGATTTTTCCAATAGGATCCTGTAGAATTCAGACAATCCTGTAGGATTTAGTGATTTTTCCAATAGAATCCTGCAGAATTCAGACAATCCTGTAGGATTAGTGATTTTTCCAATAGGATCCTGTAGAATTCAGACAATCCTGTAGGATTAGTGATTTTTCCAATAGGATCCTGTAGAATTCAGACAATCCTGTAGGATTAGTGATTTTTCCAATAGGATCCTGTAGAATTCAGACAATCCTGTAGGATTAGTGATTTTTCCAGTAGGATCCTGTAGAATTCAGACAATCCTGTAGGATTAGTGATTTTTCCAATAAGATCCTGTAGAATTCAGACAATCCTGTAGGATTTAGTGATTTTTCCAATAGAATCCTGTAGAATTCAGACAATCCTGTAGGATTAGTGATTTTTCCAATAGAATCCTGTAGAATTCAGACAATCCTGTAGGATTTAGTGTCACTATCAGAACCCTATTGGACTACATGTTTTTCCTTTTGGAAATCAAAAGTAATCCAACTGGATCCTATAGGATTCTCCAGATTGTATTACATACAGAAATAATCTGTGAAACCGACGGTTATGGATGAAGAACATCGTTAAAATAAAATATCTGTTTAAATATAGTTTAAGTCTTCGGTTGCCAAGACAACACCCCTTACAATGCAGCAGAAGCACACGTAGAAATATAATGAATAAAACAGGTGTGGAACCGTGCTAATTTTACTGGTAAACTCATGAGTACACCTGGTATTGTGATGCAATCATTTCTATGGTAATGTAGAATGTTAATTCGAATTGTGTTAACTGATGTGGTACATGCAATAGAATGTATTATTTGTAATGTCAGTTGAGCTGAACCAACAAATCACAACACACATTGATGGGCACACTTCCTGCTTTGAATTCATGCTTTGCTCCCGTGTGGCCGTCGCTTGTCACCACAGCCACAAAGTCAGATACTCTGCCAATCAGATGAGGGAGTGTGATGACACGTATGCCGGGTTTACGGTTCGTGAGAAACGACCAATCAGAGCCAGACAAGAGACATGCATTTATAGTTTATATTGATCCATCAATGATTTGGTTATTTATTACATATTCAGATACAATACTTTCCCTGTTTTCAAGTAGAAACCCAAATTGTCAGTCATTTCTTCATGCAAAAGGAAACACTAAACCCAGTAAGTGACTGAGACTCATTTACCCAAATACTTCTGGCTCCAGATAAATACAATAGTTGCACCCTTGAGATGGAGAAGGACTTTGACGCCTCAGAGACTCAATGATCGCTAGTGGGTCCCAGAGGGCCCTTAGGAGCCACAGAGGCTGTTATGGCTCTGTGCCTAGAGTGAAGGAGGGAAGTCAGTAGAGACCTATTACTGTAGCTTATGATAATGGCTGACTCTTTCCCTCAGAACATAATCCAAATTCATGCTGAGGTGATAATGAGATGGCTGGGGATATCAGCACCTTTGCCTTAGCCTGTGATTTTCAGGGGACACATTTTCCTATAATTCACACTAAAGTTTCCAAGAAACTCTGGATTCTGACACAGTGTGTTATACAGGTGAGATCTCGGGTTTCAAAGAGCAATTTAATGACATCGTTTTAAGGACGACAGACAGGGTAAGTGTGTCAGGGTTCTAAAGTTGTCTTCAAGATCACACCTGGAGTAACTGACAGATTTGACACAATCAAAGTGTAATGTTTAAAAATAATAATAATAATCTAGTCTTCTTTTTGTAGAGATTAAAGGAGACCAAATGAGAGGCATTCTAGTGGACCTGCTTATAAACTCAGTGTCACGACTTCCGCCGAAGTTGGCTCCCCTGCCTGTTCAGGTGGTGCTCGGCGGTCGTCGTCACCGTCCTACTAGAAGTTGGCTCCCCTGCCTGTTGGGGCGGTGCTCGGCGGTCGTCGTCACCGTCCTACTAGAAGTTGGCTCCCCTGCCTGTTGGGGCGGTGCTCGGCGGTCGTTGTCACCGTCCTACTAGAAGTTGGCTCCCCTGCCTGTTGGGGCGGTGCTCGGCGGTCGTCGTCACCGTCCTACTAGAAGTTGGCTCCCCTGCCTGTTCAGGTGGTGCTCGGCGGTCGTCGTCACCGTCCTACTAGAAGTTGGCTCCCCTGCCTGTTGGGGTGGTGCTCGGCGGTCGTCGTCACCGTCCTACTAGAAGTTGGCTCCCCTGCCTGTTTGGTGGGCGGTGCTCGGCGGCTCCCCTGCCTGTTGGGGTGGTGTCACCGTCACCTCCTACTAGAAGTTGGCTCCCCTGCCTGTTTGGGCGGTGCTCGGCGGTCGTCGTCACCGTCCTACTAGAAGTTGGCTCCCCTGCCTGTTGGGGTGGTGCTCGGCGGTCGTCGTCACCGTCCTACTAGAAGTTGGCTCCCCTGCCTGTTGGGGTGGTGCTCGGCGGTCGTCGTCACCGTCCTACTAGAAGTTGGCTCCCCTGCCTGTTCAGGTGGTGCTCGGCGGTCGTCGTCACCGTCCTACTAGAAGTTGGCTCCCCTGCCTGTTCAGGTGGTGCTCGGCGGTCGTCGTCACCGTCCTACTAGAAGTTGGCTCCCCTGCCTGTTGGGGTGGTGCTCGGCGGTCGTCGTCACCGTCCTACTAGAAGTTGGCTCCCCTGCCTGTTGGGGTGGTGTTCGGCGGTCGTCGTCACCGTCCTACTAGAAGTTGGCTCCCCTGCCTGTTCAGGTGGTGCTCGGCGGTCGTCGTCACCGTCCTACTAGAAGTTGGCTCCCCTGCCTGTTCAGGTGGTGCTCGGCGGTCGTCGTCACCGTCCTACTAGAAGTTGGCTCCCCTGCCTGTTCGGGTGCTGCTCGGCGGTCGTCGTCACCGTCCTACTAGAAGGTGGCTCCCCTGCCTGTTGGGGCGGTGCTCGGCGGTCGTCGTCACCGTCCTACTAGCCGCTACCGATCCCTTTTTCGTTTGTCTGTTGGTTTTGTCTTATTAGTTTCACCTGTGTGTATTTTGGTTTAATTAGCTTCGCTATATGTGGTAGTTGGACCCGCCCTTGTTTTGTGCGGGATTGTTTTTTGTTACTCTGTTGGATTGTGGTTTCATGTGTGTATTCTCCGGACTGTTTGGTCCTGTGTTTGGGCTGGTCTGTTTTATGCGCCCTGTATGTTGGCGTGACCGTTTTTTTGCCTGAGAATAAATGATAATTTACCGAACCCTGCTCTCTGCGCCTGATTCCAACCCACCACTCCTAGTAGGCTGTGACATTCAGTCTATTGTACTTCTAGTTGAGTAGTCTATGACACTATAAAGCAATATCCGTCAGAAGTGTACAGTGAGCAGACCTGACCCTTATGAATGCAGTACGGTCAGCAAGCTCAGCCAAGTGATTTCTGTCAATACAAATCTTCTAGTTAGATTCACAGTTTGGGGCATTGGGACTGTAGCCAGCCCAGCCTTGTTCATGGGTCACCTTGCTTTAAGAGCCACCAGCTAGGAGAGACAACCTCCACAGCTGCCACTGACTAGATGACCAATCTGTCACGGACGGACAGACATCCCAGTTGGAGGTGGGGAGGGAAGGGTTGCTGACACATTTTACCCCTCCGCCCTGTTCATGACTACGCCCCCCCCGTTGGAGTTCGGCTAAACGCTGTCTGCCCTCAAACATCCCAGCATGCAGCTGTGTGGCCCACGCTTTTGGCCCTGCTCCGATGTTTTCCCATTCACTGAGTTGTCAGAGCCACGCTCCGCCTACACAGGGTCCTGCTGACCTCACACTGTGTCATCACCACTCCGTGTACCCACAGCCCACGGCCGCCGGATGAGTTAGCCAGATTAATTAACCCCAGGCCAGGATGGGAGAGATACTACAGACCTTGGCATCTGGGTGGCCTGCAAGGGGTGAGGTAATAAGATCAACACTCACAGCCATGCACCTGGCCAGCCTTTACTTTAACATCATCAGTGAAGAGAGAGAGGGGGAGGTAAGGTCACTAATCTGAATAGCCATTGGAGAGCTGCTTGTCTGGGGGAATGAGTTGAAATAGGAGGTAGATAGTGTGCCCATTTTGTGACCTGTAGGGTTCCTTTAGTGTTTTTTCTCTTTCTAAATAATTGATACTGGGGGTGTTTCTTCACTTTCTTTGGAGGCTATGATTCGAACTATGGAGGTGAGCAGTGGGATAAACCACGAGTGGCAGGCAGGTTGTCATGGTTGCATCACAAACACATGCACCATGTCCATACCTGTACTGTCTGAAAAATATGCTTTAAAAAATAAATAAAAACATGTGTAAGTGACAACAGACTTAGAAATCTCCAGATTCTGAATGGTGAATCAACTAGATAGAGGTCAGAATATTCACAAGTTCCATCAACAAGTCTGACTTCACAATCTCCACCTCCATAAAGGTATCAGGAATAGCTTAATTTACAGTTCCTTCAGAAAGTATTCATACCCCTTGACTGTGTGTTACACAGCCTGAATTCAAAATGGAAAACATAGATGTTATTCTCTCACCCATCTACACACAATACCCCATAATGACAAAGTGAAAATGTTATTTTGGACATTTTTGCAAAAATTTTGCAAAAATAAAATACAAATGGCCTTGCCCCTAAAATCAGGAAATTCCAGGCGTGGCCCCAGGTGGACTCCAATCAAGTTGTAGTGACATCTCAAGGTTGATCAAATGACATTGGATGCACCTGAGCTAAATTTGGAGTGTCACAACAAAGGGGTGTGAACACTTATGTAAATATGATATTTCTGTATTTCATTTTCAATAAATTAGCAAACATTTCTAAAATCATGTTTTCACTTTGTCATTATGGGGTATTGACTGTAGATGGGTGAAACAACAATCTATTTCATCCATTTTGAATTCAGGTTGTAACACATCAAAATGTAGAATGGGTCAAGGGGTTTGAATACTTTCTGAAGGCACTTTCTGTGAGGTTGACCTGTCAGGGGGATAAGTAAGATGGCAAACGCATACTACTTAGACGGGCCTTGTATTGCTGTAGCGTTGATACCGTATTCCCCTCACAGACGAGGACTGGGATTGAAGCTAATCACTGGCAGATAAACTCTATTCAAAGCCAACGTCTGAGCGGAAAACGAATTAACATAATAACGAATGAATTAGACCAGGGGAAACAGATTGTTTTCACTGGATGTTAAAATAAGTGGGGGATGACTAGTGTGGAGGAGTCGGAGGAATTGATGAGGAGGGCAGGCTCCACAGCAAAGGAGATACCGTAACAGGGGTCAAAGGTGAAATGTCAAGGTCGTCATAGTGGATATTGACTTCATTGTTTATTGACTACAGTGTTTCATATAGTCATTAATTCAAGATGTCAAGGACCGTGGTTTTGGCTTTTCTTATCAAACGTTTACTTTTATCAATTCGATTTTTGAAAATATTTTTTGACCTTTAAACAGAAATGGATTATTATGTATTATTTTAAATACTTTTTTTTACCCCTTTTTCATGATATCCAAATGGTGGTTACACTCTTGTCCCATCGCTGCAACTCCCCTACGGACTCGGGAGAGGCGTCCTCCGAAACACAATCCGCCAAGCCGCGCTGCTTCTAGACAAGCCTGCTTAAAAGCATGCCCCAGCAACGTGGAGGAGGAAACACTGTACAGTTGGCGACCGAAGTCAGCGTGCAGGCGCCCGGCTGCCACAAGGAGTGGCTAGAGCGCGATGGGACAGGGACATCCCAGTCGGTCAAACCCTCCCCCATGGCGCTGGGCCAATTGTGCGCCACCTCATGTGTCTCCCGGTCTCGGCCTGCTGTATCCGGATCTGTAGTGACGCCTCTAGCACTGAGATGCAGTATCGTAGACCGCTGTGATACAGCCTGGAATGGAACCAGGGTCTGTAGTGACGCCTCTAGCACTGAGATGCAGTGTCTTAGACCACTGTGATACAGCCTGGAACGGAACCAGGATCTGTATTGACGCCTCTAGCACTGATATGCAGTGCCTTAGACCACTGTGATGCAGCCTGGAATGGACCCAGGGTCTGTAGTGACGCCTCTAGCACTGAGATGCAGTGTCTTAGACCACTGCGCCACTCGGGAGGCCCTTAAACACAAATCTACAATTAATTCTGTTCAGTTGTATCGTCTATGCATATCGATTCATCCACACACTTCCCCTTTTCTAGAACTTTGAAGATATTATTGGATGGCGGATTACCGGTTGGATCTTTCATGTTGGATCTTTCAGCTTAGATCTTTCATCTGGGATTCATGGCAGGTGGAGGCTCATTTATGTCAGTATGTAAAGTGAAAAAGGGAATGGGGAAATCTAAGTGTTATGTCAGCTTCACAGAGCTAATGCCTGGGTTACGTTACGTCAGCTTCACAGAGCAAATGCCTGGGTTACGTTACGTCAGCTTCACAGAGCTAATGCCTGGGTTACGTTACGTCAGCTTCACAGAGCAAATGCCTGGGTTACGTTACGTCAGCTTCACAGAGCAAATGCCTGGGTTACGTTATGTCAGCTTCACAGAGCTAATGCCTGGGTTACGTTACGTCAGCTTCACAAAGCTAATGCCTGGTTTACGTTACGTCAGCTTCACAGAGCAAATGCCTGGGTTACGTTACGTCAGCTTCACAGAGCAAATGCCTGGGTTACGTTACGTCAGCTTCATAGAGCAAATGCCTGGGTTACGTTACGTCAGCTTCACAGAGCAAATGCCTGGGTTACGTTACGTCAGCTTCACAGAGCTAATGCCTGGGTTACGTTACGTCAGCTTCACACAGCTAATGCCTGGCTTACGGTATGTCAGCTTCACAGAGCTAATGCCTGGTTTACATTATGTCAGCTTCACAGAGTAAATGCCTGGGTTACGTTATGTCAGCTTCACAGAGCTAATGCCTGGGTTACGTTATGTCAGCTTCACAGAGCTAATGCCTGGTTTACATTATGTCAGCTTCACAGAGCTAATGCCTGGGTTACGTTACGTCAGCTTCACAGAGCTAATGCCTGGGTTACGATATGTCAGCTTCACAGAGCTAATTCCTGGTTTACATTATGTCAGCTTCACAGAGCTAATGCCTGGGTTACGATACGTCAGCTTCACAGAGCAAATGCCTGGGTTACATTATGTCAGCTTCACAGAGCTAATGCCTGGTTTACATTATGTCAGCTTCACAGAGCTAATGCCTGGGTTACGTTATGTCAGCTTCACACAGCAAATGCCTGGGTTACGTTATGTCAGCTTCACAGAGCTAATGCCTGGGTTACGTTATGTCAGCTTCACACAGCAAATGCCTGGGTTACGTTATGTCAGCTTCACAGAGCTAATGCCTGGGTTACGTTACGTCAGCTTCACAGAGCTAATGCCTGGGTTACGTTACGTCAGCTTCACAGAGCTAATGCCTGGGTTACGATACGTCAGCTTCACAGAGCTAATGCCTGGGTTACGTTATGTCAGCTTCACACGGCTAATGCCTGGGTTACGTTACGTCAGCTTCACAGAGCTAATGCCTGGTTTACATTATGTCAGCTTCACAGAGCAAATGCCTGGGTTACGTTATGTCAGCTTCACAGAGCTAATGCCTGGGTAACGTTATGTCAGCTTCACAGAGCTAATGCCTGGTTTACATTATGTCAGCTTCACAGAGCTAATGCCTGGGTTACGTTATGTCAGCTTCACAGAGCTAATGCCTGGGTTACGTTATGTCAGCTTCACAGAGCTAATGCCTGGGTTACGATACGTCAGCTTCACAGAGCTAATGCCTGGGTTACGTTATGTCAGCTTCACACGGCTAATGCCTGGGTTACGTTACGTCAGCCTCACAGAGCTAATGCCTGGGTTACGTTAGAGTTAACCTCACCACTGTTTCATGAAATTGGAAATATTTAAAAACGGAACACATATTGTGTATATCTATATGATATTCTGCATGTCAAACAATGTGTTCTTAGCTCTCTCTGTGTGTGTGTGTTTATGTGAGTCGGAGAGAGCGTTTACATCTATTTCAAATCTGCATCTAACTTCACCTCGATGGGTGTGGTAAGACAGTCATGTATTAATGATACATCTACTGCCAGGTCACAGCTGGGGGCCATAGGACAGGGGGAACTATTCATAGCATAACCGTGGAGATGTCTCCAACGGTGGAGATGTCTCTCCTCAGTGAGGTGAGGAGAAAAGAACAGAGAGGGGGGCAGAGAGAGAGAGAGAGAGAGAGAGAGAGAGAGAGAGAGAGAGAGAGAGAGAGAGAGAGAGAGAGAGAGAGAGATACAGAGAGAGAGAGAGAGAGAGAGAGAGAGAGAGAGAGAGAGAGAGAGAGAGAGAGAGAGAGGAGAGAGAGAGAGAGAGAGAGAGAGAGAGAGAGAGAGAGAGAGAGAGAGAGAGGGGGACAGAGAGAGAGAGAGAGACAGAGAGAGAGAGAGAGAGAGAGAGAGAGAGAGAGAGAGAGAGAGAGAGAGAGAGAGAGAGAGAGAGAGAGAGAAAATTATTTGTAGGTCTGTGTAATCTGAGGGAAATATATGTCTCTAATAAGGTACAAATATTTGGCAGGAGGATAGGAAGTGCAGCTCAGTTTCCTCCTCATCTTGTGGACAGTGTGCACATCTCACCCACTTCCGGTTGAGCGCGGAACAAGGAAGAGCTTGGTTTTGTTGTTTTGAAAAACGTTGTTGTTTGTTGTTTTGAAAGTGTATTGGAAAGTTCTTTGTACCAAGCTAACATTTTAGTTTGGATCCCGCAATGCAGTTGGCATCAATCACTCTCTGTCCAGTGATCCTGCCGACCAAGGACGGGTCTCAGGAGCTATTTGTTGTTGCAACTAGCCTAGCTGCTAGCTAGCTGCAAATCAAGCTAGCAGGTTTTTCTTGAGGGCTTGAACGCAGCCCATGACACAGTTAGCCATTGTGGCTGGGACTGCAGATTGTCCTGGGTTTGTGGCTGTCTAGAGCCCTGATGTTGGTTGTTTTCAATATCCCCTTCAATATTCCCTGGAACTGTGAGGAGTAACAGCGTAACCTACAGTGGTTCTTCCTTTAAAAGTTGCATCACACTACAGCACATCTTGTGGGCTGCCACAGACTTCTATGGCACGTTATTTAATTGTCAGCCATTGTTACCATTAATTCCAGTAAGTGCTAGTTTGACCACCTGAGGGCATCTTTGAGAAGCATTTGATAGCCTTCAATATTGGCTATACTAGCAAGTCTTACACATTTGTTCTAAATTCCTCTAACCAGTGGTGAACGGGCACTAAGAAGTTCTCCCTACTTCCCCTTCCTGTCTTACCCCCATCTCCGCTAGATGTCGAGGTGGAGAGGGGGAGTGGAGGCTACATCCCTTTCGCTCTCTCAAAGGGACGTCCTCTTAGACAGTGCTCTGGTTCATGTCTAGTATTATTCCACCACCCAATTCTCCAGTCTGTCTGTCTGTCTGTCTGTCTGTCTGTCTGTCTGTCTGTCTGTCTGTCTGTCTGTCTGTCTGTCTGTCTGTCTGTCTGTCTGTCTGTCTGTCTGTCTGTCTGTCTGTCTGTCTGTCTGTCTGTCTGTCTGTCTGTCTGTCTGTCTGTCTGTCTCTCTCTCTCTCTCTCTCTCTCTCTCTCTCTCTCTCTCTCTCTCTCTCTCTCTCTCTCTCTCTCTCTCTCTCTGTGTTCCCTTCTCCTCACCTCCATGGTTGCGAAGAGGCTCCTCCACAGGGGGTTGAGAGGGTCGAGGGAGGGAGGGGGGAGATGTAGGAGGGGGAAGCGGGGCTCTTCTCAATTGCATCGGCATTCTTCCCAGGCGCATCGCAGGTGTCCATCTTAACGAGCTCCATAAGCATGTGTCGCTCTGAGGTAAATGTTTCCCCGTTAGACCTCTCCAGAGCGCTTGACCTTCGCCCCCCCCAACTGACACCAGTAGAAAACACACTTTAGAGGGAAAAGAGAATTGGGGAATTTTTGCACCCGAGCACCGCTATTTTGGGGTCAGTGTGAGACCATGCCTGACATAAAGAGGAGGATTTATAATAGGGCCTTAAGGGGCAACTGGGCCACGCTTGGCTCAGGGCTCAGGTCATTGTTATTGCATGGTGAAAAGGCTCCTGCAGTTTTCTCCCTCCACCCTCCACTGACTACTGAATGAATGGCAGCAGGTTATTTACAGCAAGATAATCCCTATGATGTTGTTTTATCCACATTGGCCTAAGGCTTGTTGTCTTTTCAGGTAATTGAACCACAAACAAAGTAAGTGTATAGAAATTAGACTATTAAAACACATGAAATCATTTTTTTCTTCACCAACATTATTGATGGGTTCATGTACAACACTTCTGGTAATAATCATCAATCAACCAATTGTATTTTTAAAGCTGTTTTTACATCAGCAGTTGTTATACCACTGCTACTACAACTAATGATAGCTACCACGCTAATTTCCAGAGGATTTCTATTTGGGGAAGTGTCTGCCCATGGTTTCCCTGTGTACCCGGGCATAGCGTGGCCATCCGTCCGCCTGCCTGCTTGCCAGCCTGCCAGCCTGTCATCTCCATCTCCTTACATGGGTTTGTGAGCCTGACCAGCTGATCCGGCCCACGGGCTTGGACAGTACACTATTCAGAGCCATTATAAACTCATCACTGCTTTCTGGAGTCGCAGCCCAACTCATTTACCATGGCCATGCATGCTTTATCCTTCAAATTAGGGCTCTCTTTCTCTCTCTCTCATTCTCTCTCAGTGTCAGTCTTGCTCTCAATTTCTATTTCAATTCCAGGGGCTTTATTGGCATGGGAAACAGACTGTATGTATTCATTGCCATAGCAAGTAAAATAGATAATAAACAAATGTGAAATAAACAATAGAACATTGACACTTACAAAATAATAAAGACATTTCAAATGTCATATTATGCCTACAAACTGTTTTGTAACGATGTGCAAGTAGTTATTAAAGTACAAAAAGGTCAAAATAAATATACATAAATATGAGTTGTTTTTACAATGGTGTTTGTTCTTCACCGGTTGGCCTTTTCTTATGGTCAAAGGTCACACATCTTGCTGATGTTATTGCCCACTGTGATATTTCAACCAATAAATATGGGAGTTTTTCAAAATTGGGATTGTTTTCGAATTCTTTGTAGGTCTGTGTAATCTGAGGGAAACATGTGTCTCTAATATGGTAAAAAAAATTGGCAGGAGGATAGGAAGTGCAGCTCAGTTTCCTCCTCATCTTGTGGACAGTGTGCACATCTCACCCACTTCCGGTTGAACGCAGAACGAGGAAGAGCTTGGTTTTGTTTGTTTGAAAGACGTTGTTGTTTGTTGTTTTGAAAGTGTATTGGGAAGTTATTTGTACCTAGCTAACATTTTAGTTTGGATCCCACGATGCAGTTGGCATCAATCACTCTCTGTCCAGTGATCCTGCCGACCAAGGACGGGTCTGAGGAGCTATTTGTTGTTGCAACTAGCCTAGCTGCTAGCTAGCTGAAATTCAAGCTAGCAGGGTTTTCTTGAGGGCTTGAACGCAGCCCATGACACAGTTAGCCATTGTGGCTGGGACTGCAGATTGTCCTGGGTTTGTGGCTGTCTAGAGCCCTGATGTTGGTTGTTTTCAATATTCCCTTCAATATTCCCTGGAACTGTGAGGAGTAACAGCGTAACCTACAGTGGTTCTTCCTTTAAAAGTTGTGTCACACTGCAGCACATCTTGTGGGCTGCCACAGACTTCTATGGCACGTTATTTAATTGTCAGCCATTGTTACCATTGATGCTAGTAAGTGCTAGTTTGACCACCTGAGGGCATGTTTGAGAAGCATTTGATAGCCTTCAAACTGGGCTGTACTAGCACTTCTTACACTATTGTTCTAAATTCTTCAGGGTGCCTTCTGATTCAACCGGGGCAAGAAACCTCTCAAGCCAGCTAGGGTGTGACAGCCCGACAAGCTGGCTTAGGCAACACCGGTCCCATCGGTGGCGGCCCCTGGACCCGACGTCGCCACCAGTTGGAAAGCCAGCACTCCCCGGGGCTTCATTTGGTAATGTGTAAGGACCGACGCTGTAACATTAACATGTAACATTTCTTAATGTGTAACATTAACATGTAACATTTCTTAATGTGTAACATTAACATGTAACATTTCTTAATGTGTAACATTAACATGTAACATTTCTTAATGTGTAACATTAACATGTAACATTTCTTAATGTGTAACATTAACATGTAACATTTCTTAATGTGTAACATTAACATGTAACATTTCTTAATGTGTAACATTAACATGTAACATTTCTTAATGTGTAACATTAACATGTAACATTTCTTAATGTGTAAGGACCGACGCTGGAGATGAGAAGCAGGTACAGGGAGTGAACATTTAATAAGGAACAGACATGTAACAAGACTGGCACAGCGTCAGCACACGGGCAAAACAACCACATTCGACAATCAATACAACAGCCGGGAACAGAGCTGGGGAACTTGCAGACATAGGGGAGGTAATGACTCAGAGGTGATTGACTCCAGGTGAGTCCAATAATACGCTGATGCGCGAGACGGGGAAAGGCAGGTGTGCGTACTGATAGTGGCAGGATTGCGTAATGCTGGGGAGCCTGGTGCCTTCGAGGGCCATGCAGGGGGAGCGGGAGCAGGCGTTACACCATCCCCTCCATCAGATGAGAGAGAGAGAGAGCATGCAACACCCATCATCCAGAGAAGAGAGGACATGGAAGTCTAAAGATGGTAGAATGGTAACCGTCACCACCACGAAGTCAAGGTAGACTGTCAGTGTAATCAGAGTTGTTCCCGGGCATTTGTTCTGCCTCCCTCGACAAGACAGTTAAAACATGTTCAAGCACTCTTATTGGTTGGCTCTATTCCAATGACAATAAGCCGTGTTGTTATTTGCAGATAAGGGGAGAACGCGAACGTCGGGTCTCTTTAGTATGAATGTGTGAGGCAAGGTGTAGGTCACGTTCTGAATACTGTATTCTATATTTATATTTTACAATGTGTTCAGGTTTTCTGTACATTCCTGATTCATGCATGTGTGGGTATATGGTACCTGTTAGGGATCGAGGGGCTTTCAGCCATGTGCTTTGGTATTTTATTTTTTATTTAACTAGGCAAGTCAGTTAAGAACAAACTCTTATTTACAATGGCAGCCTACCCCGGCCAAACCCGGACGACGCTGGGCCAATCGTGCGCCGCCCTATGTGACTCCCAATCACAGACTGGAATCAAACCAGGGGCTGTAGTGGCACCTCTTGCACTGAGATCAAATCAAATCAAATGTTATTTGTCACATACACATGGTTAGCAGATGTTAATGCGAGTGTAGCGAAATGCTTGTGCTTCTAGTTCCGACAATGCAGTGATAACCAACAAGTAATCTAACTAACAATTCCAAAACTACTGTCTTATACACACAGTGTAAAGGGATAAAGAATATGTAGATAAGGATATATGAATGAGTGATGGTACAGAGCGGCATAGGCAAGATACAGTAGATGTATCGAGTACAGTATATGCATATGAGATGAGTATGTAAACAAAGTAGCATAGTTAATGTGGCTAGTGATACATGTATTACATAAGGATGCAGTAGATGATATAGAGTACAGTATATACGTATACATATGAGATGAATAATGTAGGGTAAGTAACATTATATAAGGTAGCATTGTTTAAAGTGGCTAGTGATATATTTACATAATTTCCCATCAATTCCCATTATTAAAGTGGCTGGAGTTGAGTCAGTGTGTTGGCAGCAGCCACTCAATGCCTTAGACCACTGCGCCATTCAGGAGCCCTGGTATGTGATTGCTGTAAATAAGTGTGTTAGTTAGCATGCACCGATGTAATGGTCACATATGCTCACTGCTAACACAGTTGTTTTCATGCTACAGATTTTGTCATCGACAGCCATCAACATCATTAAACCCTGCACAACTAACGCGCTGTTTCCTGTTTAATCACAGATAATAAATAAAGCTCAACTGGGACCAGTGGTTGGGGTCATTTCTTTGAATACAATAAACATCTGTTCCACATGTATATGTTTTTTGATGTTTGTTCTTTGTCATAGAGCCAAAACGATTGGAGAAGTGGTACTTCTCCATTTTGGATAGATAAACTCTTCGTGTTGTTGTTTGTTTAGACTTTTCCACTTTTCCCAGAAGTGGATAATAAATTCGATGGATTCTTCATTTACATTGAGCTGATTTCTGACCTGCTGTTCCTTCTTCTTCCGTGGTGTACTTCTGTATTGTCTTAGTGATTCACCATGGTGACGGCGAAGGCTCAGGTTTTCTGGTTCTCTATATTTTCGGTAGGAAAGTTTTTCTCTACTTCTTTCTTAGGTTTTTTCATTTTTCATCTGCTTGACATATTTAGATTTGATAGGGAAGCGGAGAGGTCAAATATACCCTTTTGCTTTTCTACTCCCAATTTTACACCTTCACTATTACATTGAAACATTTTGTCGAGGAAAATGTCTAGAAGGGATTGAATTTGTTGTTGCCTAATAGTTTTTTGACAAATTTCCACACTATATTATTCAGTTCCATTCGCTTTGATGCCTCATGATTGAGCATAGCTCTGTTCAAGTAGACTGTGATTTTGCTGTGATCTGATAGGGGTGTCAGTAGACTGACTGAACACTCTAAGAAACTCTGTGTTGAGCTCAGTGATAAAGCAATCTACAGTACTGCTGCCAAGAGATGAGATACAGGTGTACTTACCATAGGAGTCCCTTCGAAGCCTACTATTGACTATGTACATACCCAGCGTCCGACAGAGCTGCAGGATTTGTGACCCGTTTTTGTTGGTTATATGTTGTCGTAGTTGTGTCTAGGGGGCATATGGAGGAGGGAACGCTGTCACCTCCAGGTAGGTGTCTGTCCCCCTGTGTGCTGAGGGTGTCAGGTTATTGTCCAGTTCTGTCATTTAGGTCGCCACAGACTAGTACATGTCCCTGAGCCTGTAAATTGTTAATCTCTCCCTCTGGGATGGAGAAGCTGTCATCGTTAAAGTGTGGGGATTCTATTGGGGGGGATGTAGGTAGCACACATGAAGACATTTCTCTGTTGAGATAATTTCCTTATTAATTTCTAGCCATATGGCCTGTCCCTGCTCTGTTGCACCTGTGTAAGGCGCTGGGCCTACAGTTGAGGGTGACGTCCTTCAGGGATGGATCTGGTCGTAAAGGCTGTGCAAGTCCAGGGTGGAGTGTTGGTTTTGAGGCAGTCCCGGGAAATGCTTGTATGGTGGCAGGGTGAAAGTATTTTCATGGGAGCAGGGTGGAGATAACCACTCGTGTGTTGGAGAAGTGGACGGAGCTTTTTCAATCACTCCCTTGAGTGCTGTGGCGACCCTTTCCTGCTGGGCCCTCAGGTAATTTGTGCCTGTGTGAATGAGGATGTGGCTGGGGGACCCTAGTCTGTCCTCTGACAGCAGCTCCAGGGCATGCCTAGTGTGTGGGCACCAGAGATTAGCCACTTTGTGTTTGGGAAAAAGTTTATCCTCTTGAATGTATTTGCCATTATAGTCAATGAGGTGCACAATCTCTGGCTTTTGTGTGTCCTCAGTGGATGTGGTGGTCTGTAATATTGGCTTGTTCTGTCTGGATTGTGTGGAGTAGCTCTCTGAGCTCCACCATGTCTCTCTCCAGCTCTGTGAATGTATCCCTCTCAGTGATGTGGAGCAGTGGTGGACCTGGGTGTGTTCAGTGCTGGAGGGGGGGGGGGGTAACTATCCTCGTCTGCAGGACAGTTTGAAGAGGTGTGATCAGACTCACTCAGGATGGGGGAGTCATCACACACAGAGAGAGAGAGAGAGAGAGAGAGAGAGAGAGAGAGAGAGAGAGAGAGAGAGAGAGAGATTTTCCTGCTGTCCTCTCTCTTTGATCACAAAATAATCCTGCTGGAACTGCATGAGGATGCCCTGCACCATTGCTGTCCCAGACTTGTACACGTTGACAGAGGTTGTTTCAATTTCCTCAATGTCTGGTATTCAGAGTCTTTGCCCTGGGCCAATACCCTTCTCTCTTGACAAAGGGGCAGTGTGCTCTTATAGCACTGCGCCATGCCAGGGGATGGCCTGTGTGGAAAATTAATTTGCCTATGTTCCCCTTTTTGTAGAAGTCAGCAAATGGTGGCTCTGGATTCTCCTTGAGGAGCTTTTTTAAAACGTATTACTTGTAGGGTTATTTTTTATAATTTGATACTATATTGTAATGCCCTCTGGACAGGGATAAGCCATTGGGGCTTCAAAGGCCTCTGTATTTGGGTGTGGGGGGGGGCTGTGAAACTCTCCTGCCATTGTTGGGCTCAAGACTTTCACACATCTGACTTTACATAAAGATGCAGCCAAGTCAGTGTTGTCCCAGCAGCTTGGTACCTTGGTACCAACTTATTTACTTAGCTAACAGAATTATCTAGATACAGTTGAAGTCGGAAGTTTACATACACCTTATCCAAATAGGTTTATACCCAGTTTCACAATTCCTGATATTTAATCTTAGTAAAAATGCCCTGTCTCAGGTCAGTTAGGATCACCACTTTATTTAAGAATTTGAAATGTCAGAATAATAGTAGAGATCACATTCCCAGTGGGTTAGAAGTTTACATACACTCTATTAGTATTTGGTTGCATTTCCTTTAAATTGTTTAACTTGCGTCAAACATTTTGGCTAGACTTCCACAAGCTTCCCACAATAAGTTGGATGAATTTTGGCCCATTCCTCCTGACAGAGCTGGTGTAACTGAGTCAGGTTTGTATTCCTCCTTGCTCGCGCACACTTTTTAAGTTCTGCCCACAAATGTTCTATAGGATTGAGGTCTGGGCAATACCTTGACTTTGTTGTCCTTAAGCCATTTTGCCACAACGTTGGAAGTATGCTTGGGGTCATTGTCCATTTGGAAGACCCATTTGCGACCACTTCCTGACTGATGCTCCCTCCTGGAGCAAAGCACACTCACAACATGATGCTGCCACCCCCGAGCTTCACGGTTGGGATGGGGTACTTTGGCTTGTAAGCCTCCCACTTTTTCCTCCAAACATAACGATGGGCATTATGGCTAAACAGTTCTATTTTTGTTTCATCAGACCAGAGGACATTTCTCCAAAAAAGTACGATCTTTGTCCCCATGTGCAGTTGCAAACTGTAGTCTGGCTTTTTTATGGTGGTTTTGGAGAAGTGTCTTCTTCCTTGCTGAGCGGCCTTTCAGGTTATGTCGATATAGGACTAATTTTACTGTGGATATACATACTTTTGTACCTGTTTCCTCCAGCATCTTCAGAAGGTTCTTTGCTGTTGTTCTGGGATTGATTTGCACATTTCGCAGCAAAGTACATTCATCTCTTGGAGACAGAACGTGTCTCTTCCTGAGCAATATGATGGCTGCGTGGTCCCATGGTGTTTCTACTTGCGTACTATTGTTTGTACAGGTGAACGTGGTACCTTCAGGCATTTGGAAATTACTACGAAGGATGAACCAGGCTTGTGGGGGTCTACAATTTTTTTCTGAGGTCTTGGCTGATTTCTTTTGATTTTCCCATGATGTGAAGCAAAGAGGCACTGAGTTTGAAGGTAGGTGAGTGAGTGAGTGAGTGAGTGAGTGAGTGAGTGAGTGAGTGAGTGAGTGAGTGAGTGAGTGAGTGAGTGAGTGAGTGAGTGAGTGAGTGAGTGAGTGAGTGAGAGAGAGTGAGGGAGTGAGTGAGTGAGTGAGAGTGAGTGAGAGAGAGTGAGGGAGTGAGTGAGAGAGAGTGAGGGAGTGAGTGAGAGAGAGTGAGAGAGAGTGAGAGAGAGTGAGGGAGTGAGTGAGTGAGTGAGTGAGTGAGTGAGAGTGAGAGTGAGTTAGAGTGAGAGAGAGTGAGAGGGAGTGAGTGAGCACTGATTTGACGGCAACACCATTCAATCAATACAGAAGATAAAACGTCAATTTTCAAATTACGTCACATTTGTCCTCTTACCAGCCTCACTAATTACAATACCCACAATACCCGGAGTTGACCTTTGACCTCAAATGTACCTATTTTTCTCAAGGTTGTCCCTGTCTCTATACGATTGTCTGCGCCCTCAATTAAATTCTACATGAACGCCCTCCCAGTCAGTTTCATTGTGTGAAATATTAAAGAGCCATGGAGTTGGACAGGGCTTTAACCGCTGCGAGCAGATGCTCCATGCTTTTAAGTGTTGAATAATACATTTTGGTTCAATGTCTCTGGTTCCATTAATGTGTCTAAATGCTGCCGGGATTCCACACAGGCATTATTTCTCATAAATACTCTCACATGCGTACGAGCACACAAACACACACGCACGCACGCACGCACGCACGCACGCACGCACGCACACGCACGCACGCACACACACACACACACACACACACACACACACACACACACACACACACACACACACACACACACACACACACACACACACACACACACAAATGATCATGTGCACACACACACACACACACATTCAAATGCACACACAATCAGTTATGTTCATGCAAGTGCACACACACACACACACACGTACATCAAGCTGAAATTACCTGCTGCTCAAAAGAACATTAAACTTCATTTGAAGAGTAATGGATCTCATCAGTCAGTGAACCCAAAGCATTATACTTCTACATGCGTGACTGCACCGTCATTAATCCAGTCATCGTGATACCTTCTCCCAAGCGCTGACCTCCCGCCAATAATTAGTAGCTCAATGCAGAATTCAGTCGATTTATACAAAGTTTTACAGCTGAGTTCAAACTCCATTCAACCTTTATGATTTGTTTAAAGAATAGAGGCAATATTATGACGTGAAGGCATATGAAGCAAGCTGGCAGCCATTAGACCATATGCCCCGCTATCAGTTCCCTGTGATTTGGCTCACTTTAATTTGACATTGGAAGTTGATATTAAAAGTTGACATGTTGCTAGGTCACTGTTTTCTGCTTACATCAACAGTACTGCACTGTTTACATTCTAGGGCATCTTGTGTTGCCTTTATTGCGTAACACTTACATATTCCAACCCGTTCCGTTGTGTGAAGGCAAGCGTCATTTTCTATCAGGGTCATACCTACAAGCCCCTCTGCCTCAAACACCTCGGTAAGTGCAATGCATTTATATCATCGTAAGTGGATTGATTTGTATGAGCAACACATCTCTACAGTAAATGTACACTCTCCCTTACTACACCATCTTAGATTGATTCAATTAACAACACTGAGAGCTTTCAGGACACAACAGGTTTTCACAGCCAAGATTCCAGGAAGCCGAGAGAAATGATCACTTGTTCTGTCAAGGTTTCCCAGAGATAAACACCTCTAATCCTGCCCTAACAGGGTCGATCACAGGCTTGTCAAATCAATGGGAATTGGCAGGTTGAATTGATTTCTGTGGGAAAGGAGGAAGGGGTAGACAACCCTCCTCCGGCTAAAATCCTGGTCCTCACAACGTGAGCGTTGATGTGGCAAAGGTCTCTGCTGCCTCCAATTGAACTACATAGAAGAGGGCCGGAAAAACCCATGAATGTTTGATGACAATCGAACAGCTTGTTTTGGTCAACGTTGTGTGAACGTTGCTTACATGGTGAAAATGAAATGATTTACGGATGATTTAATACAGGTCTCCGTTGACTGCCATGGCAACATTACTATTGTCTGAGTACACTGGCTCATTCCTGGGTTCCATTCACCACCTCCTTTCCCTCTGATTCTCTTTAAAACATAAATATTAAAAACACCGTTTTAAATCTAATTGCATTGTAAGTGGTTGAAAGAATAAGAGCGGCTTGGCCATTATCCTTGCAATACATTTTTAATCTGCGCTTTAGAAGCCTGCCTTAAAGAACATTTAAGTTTCATTCTGTAATTGCATTAGGTTTTTGTAGGTTTAAAACTTCTGAGGCACAACTTGTTGATTAAAAATTGAAAATCCTGGCGGTGAATTGTAGCATTATCATAAATTATTTAATATTTCTCCAGATATTGCCCTCCCCCTCCCCATCTCCCTCAAACCACCAACAGAAACATTCTTCAGTTAACATCGGCCTATTTCAGTATTAATATAAAGCCCTTTTCAGTGTTTCAATTACATTAGAGAAAAATATGTGGATTTGTATTATCTGCTAAGTATTTAATAAGCATGCCAGTTATCTTTGACTTGTGTCACATTAACATATCATGGCTTTAAGACTTGAGGCTTAGCAAGAATTAGGTAGAACAGGGCAGAAACAGGGCTGCTGCACTTCAGTGGAATTAAATATGTTTTTTTTTCCTCGGCACAATTCATATTTAATTGATGGCACACCTACTGGCATAAATTACGTATGAGGCCCCAATATTCATAAACAAGCAGCTTTTACTACAAATTGCCTTTGACAGGGCCACTATTACACAACAGTCTGACTTATCTTTTAGTTCCAGAGAATTCTTCCCCTGACTTTTACATTTAAACGGCCCTAATTTGTCACCACTTTAGAGAATAACTTAATGTCCTCTGGTGTAAAGGGTTTTGTTTTTCACAGAGAATAAAGAGAGAACAATGAGTTGGACAAAAGCTTATTTATCTTATTTGGGTGACGCG
Organism: Oncorhynchus gorbuscha; assembly: GCF_021184085.1. Taxonomy (NCBI): domain Eukaryota; kingdom Metazoa; phylum Chordata; class Actinopteri; order Salmoniformes; family Salmonidae; genus Oncorhynchus; species Oncorhynchus gorbuscha. The sequence goes on from NC_060197.1 coordinate 41,851,044, forward strand.
GGTCACTGTCAACAGGCCATGGTGACTGGCACATCAGACCTATCAGACCTATCACAAAGTAACAATGATCTCTGTCACCTTTGATCTCTGTCTTCATCAGCCAACCACACTTCAGAGCGTCTACAAAACAAAATAAAAAAACAACAACATCCTAACAGTTGCTCTTCTCCAGAGCGACTCACAATTAATGCATTCATTTCCTGTGGAATATCAGATTTAAGATGCTCTTTTGAAGAGGTTGGTTTTCAGACGTTTTCGGAAGATAGGCAGGGACTTGCTTCAGGAGTACCAGGACAGAGAAGAGCTAAAAACTGGGCTGAGCGGAAGCTGACCAGTAGTACTTCAGTTCCTGGCATCGTTTCTCTTCCGCTTTCCACTGGAGATACCTAGATCTTTTATTCACTAGTTGGTGTTCTTAAGGGTGTCAAGGCCCTCTTAAAGAGGTGCTCTGGCCTGTCTGTCTGACTACCTTCCTGTTCCACTCCCACCGTACCCATGACTTTTACAGCTGACAAAGGCACATTGCCCGGCCGCACGGTCTCCCCCTCCACCCCACCGTTCAGTTCTCTGGGTGAAACGAGGGCTCTCTGTGTCTTCAGAGTTTGAAAATGAAATCAACCACCGGCCAATGGTGTCAATGTCAGCACCGAAACCCTGGATAAACATGAGTCTGAGTCCGAAACCCTGGATAAACATGAGTCTGAGTCCGAAACCCTGGATAAACATGAGTCTGAGTCCAAAACCCTGGTTAAACATGAGTCTGAGTCCGAAACCCTGGATAAACATGAGTCTGAGTCCGAAACCCTGGATAAACATGAGTCTGAGTCCGAAACCCTGGATAAACATGAGTCTGAGTCCCGAAACCCTGGATAAACATGAGTCTGAGTCCGAAACCCTGGATAAACATGAGTCTGAGTCCGAAACCCTGGATAAACATGAGTCTGAGTCCGAAACCCTGGATAAACATGAGTCTGAGTCCGAAACCCTGGATAAACATGAGTCTGAGTCCTGGAAACCCTGGATAAACATGAGTCTGAGTCCGAAACCCTGGATAAACATGAGTCTGAGTCCGAAACCCTGGATAAACATGAGTCTGAGTCCGAAACCCTGGATAAACATG
>NC_060197.1:41854663-41872163 GCF_021184085.1 Oncorhynchus gorbuscha
ACACACACACACACACACACACACACACACACACACACACACACACGCACGCACGCACGCACGCACGCACACACACACACACATTACACTTTTGATTTGTAATCTTTACACACATGTCAATGTTGATATTTCTCTATAGGACCTGTGGATAATGTGTGGATTGAATGTTACAGCCAGAACTGTACTGAGCAAGAAGCAACAGATATTAGATATGATGCTCAGTGATGTTCAGTATCCATTTAGGCAAAATCATTTGGACAAAATTGTAAGCCGATTAAGCTTTACTTCAATGATGCATAATTTCACCTGACATTGTGAAAATCGAGGTTCTATCAATAAATCATAATGAGACAAAAACACATTAACGAAATAATGCATTATTCCATTAATCATTTAATAAATACAAACAAATAGGCATAGTATGAAATGCAGATGAATAAACCAAAACATAACTTGCCAGTAAAACAATTTAAATAAATGTTCTGCCACCATCATTTCCTTTCACTTTCCTAAAACACCATTATAGTTTAGATTATATGAAGAACCAACAGATTTCTATCTCCAGTCACACTCTCTCTCTCTCTCTCTTTCTCTCACTGTCACTGTCTCTTTAATGCAGCTCACTGCTTGAGTCACTGTTTTACTTTGAGATGGCAGAGAAGAACCCGCCTAGAGGGTTCGTGACCCCACTCCATCACACAAACACAAACATGCATTGATAAACACTGCAGAGATGCCTAGTACCACAGTTCTGGTGATTATACTGATTACTAGTAAACAAATTAATGCCACTAGAGAGATAAACTATGTTTGCCTTCTGTCTGCGTTTTGAGAGATACCCACCCATAATATCTGAATTCTTAAAGGCGCTGCCAGACAGGAAGAGAGGTCATTGGTGCTTGTGCCTGTGGAAGCCGATCAAACGAGGTGGAGAAATTAGGATTCTGCTCTATTTATAAAGCGATGCTGTCGTTGTTGACCAATCACTGTAGAAAACGTACCCTGTATGGTGATATGTCAGCAAGTACATCCAACAGCAGAACCAGCTAACTCGCCCACTCTAGCCAGCTAGTTAGCTAACAATATCAGTTTGCGTTTAACAATAAAAATAGTTTTCGATTCCATTTTTTAATTTATAATTTATGTTGCATGTAAATATGTTTTTTTGTGCATGTTTAGGGTGTTTTTAGCGATTATTTCTCCACACTTCAATAATGTTTGTTTATTTTGTTGTTATGGTTACGGGCAGATGTCGCATAGACTGTGGAAGACCTAAGTGGTGTACTCAGTGGGGTACTCAGTGGGGTACTCAGTGGGCTACTCGGTGATATTTCGCCGACTGTGCAAAAAGCTCATAACCCAGCTAAGAGTGACTATTTAAGCCAGATTAGTACAGATGAAACAACAAATAGCCACATTTGACCTGTCAGTGCCTGTTTGACATGTCAGACGGGACCTTTCCCTCTTCCGATTGTAAAATAGGGAGAGAGATGTATTTCAGGTAGCCTTTAACGTCAGGCGCTTGGTGCATCATTAACACTAACTGAAGGCCCATCTCTGGCTCACTTCCACAAAGCCTTCCAGAGGAGAGGTTCGCAAACTGTCCTCCTCTCGTCAGTACCCAGCACTGCTGTCTCCCTCTCTGCCTACCTGCTTGCCTCTCTCTCCCTTCCCCCCTGCCACTTATTCTCTCCCCCTATGTTTGGAGCACCTGGCAAAGTCAGCAGTCGTCCAACGACTACCTTTACACACATCAAACACTCGCCCGACGGCCCCTTTCAAGCCAGAGAAGCCAATGTCAGAGTGGAGAAAAGGAGGTGGCAGGAGTGTTATCATTAGGTGGATCCACCTGGTAGCTGATGCTGTTCCTGATGGGTGGCGGTCTCTGACTGTGTGTGGAATGGAGACTTGATGATGTCTGAGTGTCTGAATAAAGGGGTTATTAATGTGGTGAGTTCATTAAGAGGTCTAAGCCCTTTGATTGGAGCTGTTTTAAGATTTGTTTTGCTATTTCATTGAAACTGTTTTACGATAGTTTTGCCCTTTGATTGGAACTGTTTTAAGATTGTTTTGCTATTTGATTGGAACTGTTTTAAGATTGTTTTGCTATTTGATTGGAACTGTTTTAAGATTTGTTTTGCTATTTCATTGAAACTGTTTTACGATAGTTTTGCCCTTTGATTGGAACTGTTTTAAGATTGTTTTGCTATTTGATTGGAACTGTTTTAAGATTGTTTTTCTATTTGATTGGAACTGTTTTAAGATTGTTTTGCTATTTGATTGGAACTGTTTTAAGATGTTTTGCTATTCGATTTGGAATTTTAGGAGTTAGCGATAAAAAATACCTGAAATCTTTCATTTGGCCTTGCTATAGCCAAGAGAAATGCATTGGATAACACATTCATAAATGGAAAAAACAGGTAGCCCAAAAATAAATCATAAGGAATAAGGTTTTGAAGTGTCTGTCCTATATCTAGGAGGAAAAAAACGGCCACACAAGCTCTCACAGGACAGGACCGCCGAGTGTGTAGTGTGTAGCGCATAAAAAAAGAGTCTGTCCTCTGTTGCAACACTCAATACCGAGTTCCAACCTGCCTCTGGAAGAAACTTCAGCACAATAACTGTTCGTTTGGAGCTTAACTTCTTGGTGACAGGGGGCAGTATTTTCACGTCCCGAGGAAATGCAATTCAACTGCCTGCTACTCATCCCCAGAAGATAAGATATGCATATTATTAGTAGATTTGGATGGAAAACACTGAAGTTTCTAAAACTGTTTGAATCATGTCTGTGAGTATAACCAAACTTATTTAGCAGGTGAAACCCCGAGGACCAGCCATTCAGATTAAATTATTTTGAGATCACTCTCTTTTCAATGGGTTCATTGGGAATCCAGATTTCAAAGGGACCTTCTTGCAGTTCCTATCGCTTCCACTGGATGTCTTTAGAAATTGGTTGAGGTTATTCCTTTGTGTAATGAAAAAGTACGGCCATCTTGAACGAGGGTCACTTGAAGTGTACTGTTAGATAGAGGTGCGTGACCAGAAAGCTACCTACAGTTTATTTTCTTCCTGTATTGAACACAGATCATCCCTTCTTCAATTGTATCGATTATTAATGTTTAAAAAATACCTAAAGTTGTATTACAAAAGTAGTTTGAAATGTTTTGGCAAAGTTTACAGGTAACTTTTGAGATATTTTGTAGTCACGTTGCTCAAGTTGGAACCGGTGTTTTTCTGGATCAAACGCACCAAATAAATGACATTTTGGATATATATTGTCGGAATTAATCGAACAAAAGGACCATTTGTGATGTTTATGGGACATATTGGAGTGCCATCAAAAGAAGCTCGTCAAAGGTAAGGCATGTTTTATATTTGTATTGCTGCGTTTGGTGTCGCGCCTGTAGGGTTGAAATATGCTTTCTCTCTTTTGTTTACTATGGTGCTATCCTCAGGTAATAGCATTGTTTGCTTTCGTGGTCCTTCTGTAGCTCAGTTGGTAGAGCATGGTGCTTGTAATGCCAGGGTAGTGGGTTCAATCCCCGGGACCACCCATACGTAGACTGTATGCACACATGACTGTAAGTCGCTTTGGATAAAAAGCGTCTGCTAAATGGCATATATTATTATTATATTATTTTTGAAATCTGACATGTTGGCTGGATTCACAACAAGCGTAGCTTTAATTTGTTATCTTGCATGTGTGATTTAATGAAAGTTTGATTTTTATAGTAATTTATTTGAATTTGGCGCTCTGCATTTTCCCTGGCTTTTGGCGAGACGCTAGCGTCCCACATATCCCAGAGATGTTAAGGAAATGGGTTTTCATGGCCGAGCGGCCACACACAAGTTCACCATGTGCAATTCCAAGCGTTAGCCGGAGTGTTGTAAAGCTGGCCGCCATTGGACTGTGGAGCAGTGGAAACACGTTCTCTGGAGTGATGAATCAAGTTTCACCTTCTGGCAGTCCGACGTACGAATCTGAGTTTGGCGGATGCCAGGAGAACACTACCTGCCTGAATGCATAGTGCCAACTCTAAAATTTGAAGTAGGAATAATGGTCTGGGGATGTTTTTCATTGTTCGGGCTAGGCCCCTTAGTTCCAGTGAAGGTAAATTGTTATGCTATAGTATACAATGACATTCTAGATGATTCTGTGCTTCCAACTTTGTGGCAACAGTTTGTGGAATGCCCTTTCCTGTTTCAGCATGACAATGCTCCCGTTTACAAAGTGTTGTCCACATAGAAATGGTTTGTCGAGAACTTGACTGCTAGCCAAGCCTAATTGCCCAACATCGGTGCCCGACCCCTAAAATTTTTGTGGCTGAATGGATGCAATTCCCCGCAGCAATGTTCCAACATCTAGTGGAAAGCCTTACCAGAAGAGTAGAGGCAGCTATAGCAGAAAAGGGGGGACCAACTCCATATTATTGTACATGATTTTGGAATGAGATGTTCGACGAGCAGGCGTCCACATACTTTTGTCCATGTGGGATAGGTGTGGAGACACATTGGATAAAAAGCATAGTCATATAGCTGAAATCAGGCCAACTACATTGCAGATGTTGCATTATATCAACCAATGGTAAAAGGCCATGTCATCAACAGCAGAGCCAGGCATCATATTGCTATATCACAAGATCCATGTGGTTGAAAGAAGTATTTAGACATTGTGATATCTGCCCTTTGTCTACACTGTACTCAGTCTGTAACGCGGCCCTTGAGTCAAACCAGGGGGAACACAAGTTTCCAATCACCAATTCCCAGTGAAATAAGAACACTTTCTGGGTAAAATACCCAGTGATATGAGTAGACTTTGCATTATTAAAGCCTGTACGTGTCTCTGCTGAGCAGCATATGATAATTGGGCAACTAAGCAGAGTCACAGCGGCGGCGCGAACCTCCAGCAGAACCATCAGTACCATGAGTAGGCTCAAATCACCATAATTATCATTAGTCAACCACCCCACTAACACCCCTCCTCCTCCATAAACCTCTTTCCTTCCCCAAGTATGAGAAGACACGATCCAAAGCACCGCTTAAATGCCACTGTACCTGACTAGCGTCAGTTAAGAGAGATAAAGAGAGAGAGAGAGGGAGAGAGAGGGAGAGGGAGAGGGAGAGGGAGAGGGAGAGGGAGAGGGAGAGGGAGAGGGAGAGGGAGAGGGAGAGGGAGACTGAGAGACTGAGAGACTGAGAGACTGAGAGACAGAGAGAGACAGACACAGAGGGAGAGAGAGAGAGAGAGAGAGAGAGAGACAGACACAGAGGGGAGAGAGAGAGAGAGAGAGAGACAGACACAGAGAGAGAGAGAGAGAGAGAGAGAGAGAGAGAGAGAGAGAGAGAGAGAGAGAGAGAGAGAGAGAGAGACAGACACAGAGAGAGAGAGAGAGGGAGACACAGAGAGAGAGAGAGAGAGAGAGAGAGAGAGAGAGAGAGGAGAGGGAGAGGGAGAGGGAGAGGGAGAGGGAGAGGGAGAGGGAGACTGAGAGACTGAGAGACTGAGAGACTGAGAGACTGAGAGAGACAGACACAGAGGGAGAGAGAGAGAGAGAGACAGACACAGAGGGAGAGAGAGAGAGAGAGACAGACACAGAGAGAGAGAGAGAGAGAGAGAGGGAGACACAGAGAGAGAGAGAGAGACACACAGAGAGAGAGACAGACAGAGAGACAGAGAGACAGAGAGACAGAGAGAAAGAGAGAAAGAGACAGACAGACAGACAGACAGACAGACAGACAGACAGACAGACAGACAGACAGACAGACAGACAGACAGACAGACAGACAGACAGACAGACAGACAGACAGACAGACAGACAGACAGACAGACAGACAGACAGACAGAGAGAACGAACATGGGGGGCATAATGAATGAAAGAGACCTAAAGGTTATGTACGCAATAACATTAGAGGTATACTTGTGCTGGGCATTAATAAGATGCAGCTGGATAGCGAGATACAATGGTGGAGGTGGGTGGGATGGAGGCATGGATGGAGTGAGGATGAGGCGTGAGGAGGTCACATGACAAGGAGTGAGGAGGTCACATGACGAGCCAGAGGATGTAACCCCAGCAGATTTATGGAGCCACAAGCAACTCGGATATATAGTAGCGTGGATAGAGGAGCCTTAAGGAGCATGGATGTAGGAGTCTTAAGCACCGTGGATATAGGAGCCTTATTAAGCAGCGTGGAGATAGGAGCCTTAAGCAGAGTGGATATAGGAGCCTTATTAAGCAGCGTGGATATAAGAGCCTTAAGCAGAGTGGATATAGGAGCCTTTAAGCACCGTGGATATAGGAGCCTTATTAAGCAGCGTGGATATAGGAGCCTTAAACAGAGTGGATCTAGGAGCCTTTAAGCACCGTGGATATAAGAGCCTTATTAAGCAGCGTGGAGATAGGAGCTTTATTAAGCAGAGTGGATATAGGAGCCTTTAAGCACCGTGGATATAGGAGCCTTTAAGCACCGTGGATATAGGAGCCTTATTAAGCAGCGTGGATATAGAGAGCACCGTGGATATAAGCAGAGTGGATCAGAGTGGATATAGGAGCCTTTAAGCACCGTGGATATAGGAGCCTTATTAAGCAGCGTGGAGATAGGAGCTTTATTAAGCAGAGTGGATATAGGAGCCTTTAAGCACCGTGGATATAGGAGCCTTATTAAGCAGCGTGGAGATAGGAGCTTTATTATTAAGCAGAGTGGATATAGGAGCCTTATTAAGCAGCGTTAGGAGCACAGTGGATATAGGAGCCTTTAAGCACCGTGGATATAGGAGCCTTATTAAGCAGCGTGGAGATAGGAGCTTTATTAAGCAGAGTGGAGATAGGAGCCTTAAGCACCGTGGATATAGGAGCCTTATTAAGCAGCGTGGAGATAGGAGCTTTATTAAGCAGAGTGGAGATAGGAGCCTTAAGCACCGTGGATATAGGAGCCTTTAAGCACCGTGGATATAGGAGCCTTATTAAGCAGCGTGGATATAGGAGCCTTAAGCAGTGTGAAGATAGGATCCTTAAGCAGTGTGGATATAGGAGCCTTAAGCAGCTTTTATTTAGGAGCATTGAGCAGCGTGGATATAGGAGCCTTAAGCAGCGTGGATATAGGAACCTTAAGCAGCGTGGATATAGGAGCGTTGTGCAGATTGGATTTAGGAACCTTGAGCAGCTTGTATTTAGAAGCATTAAACAGCTTGGATATAAGAGCCTTAAGCAGTGTAGGTATAGGAGCCTCGAGAAGAATGGATATAGGAGCCTTCAGCAGCTTGGATATAGGAGCCATGATAAGCTTTGATATGAGAGTCTTGAGCAGCTTGTATTTAGGAGCCTTGAGCAGCTTGGATATAATAGGCTTGAGCAGCTTGAATACAGGAATTTTGAGCGGCTTGGATATAGGAGCCTTAAGCAGCGTGGATGTAGTAGGAGCCTTGAGCAACTTGTGTTTAGGAGATTTGAACAGTATGGATATAGGATCCTTAAGCAGTGTGGATATAGGAGCGTTGAGCAGCATTGATATTGAGTCGTTAAGCAGCATGGATACAGGATCCTTAAGCAGCATGGATATAGGAGTCTTGAGCAGTTTCAATATAGGAGTCTTGAGCAGCTTGACTATAGGAGTCTTGAGCAGCTTGACTATAGGAGTCTTGAGCAGTTTGACTATAGGAGTCTTGAGCAGTTTGACTATAGGAGTCTTGAGCAGCTTGACTATAGGAGTCTTGAGCAGTTTGACTATAGGAGTCTTGAGCAGCTTGACTATAGGAGTCTTGAGCAGCTTGACTATAGGAGTCTTGAGCAGTTTGACTATAGGAGTCTTGAGCAGCTTGACTATAGGAGTCTTGAGCAGTTTGACTATAGGAGTCTTGAGCAGCTTGACTATAGGAGTCTTGAGCAGTTTGACTATAGGAGTCTTGAGCAGCTTGACTATAGGAGTCTTGAGCAGCTTGACTATAGGAGTCTTGAGCAGCTTGACTATAGGAGTCTTGAGCAGTTTGAATACTCATTGTGGTCTATCTCAGCAGTGCATCTGGAGTTGAGTCAAGTGTGTCCAACCATCTAAAGTCTATCACATTCTTTATAAGCTAATATACTATCACACACACACACACTCTCTGCAGTATGCGTGGCTTCCTCCTCCATCGGACACCAGTGGTATAGCAATAAAGGGATAATCGGGATTTAGTCAGAGTCAGACAAACTCATAGATAATATTAGTATGTTTCTGCTTGCAGTTTGAAGTAAGGAACATAGCATACCGTTAGGTTGGTGCAATTGCTGGACGTCTTTGGGGATCTACTAGCTTGGTCTTCTCAAAAGCAGGGGAATGGACCTTCTAACTACTCAAAAGCTGGGTGGTCAGCACCTTGTACTCTAAGTATTCTTTACAAGTATATATACACAACTATGATATTTTTAATTTTACAGTGCAATCGGAAAGTTTTCAGACCCCTTGACATTTTCCACATTTTGTCACATTACAGGCTTATTCTAAAATGGATTAAATTGTGTTTTCCCCTCATCAATCTACACACAATACCCCATAATGGCAAAGCAAAAACATGTTTTTTGAAATGTTACAAATGTATACATTTTTTAAAATTGAAATATTACATTTACATAAGTATTCAGACCCTTTACTCAGTACTTTGTTGAAGCACCTTTGACCCACGATTACAGCCTTGAGTCTTCTTGGGTGTGACGCTACAAGCTTGGCATACCAGTATTTGGAGAGTTTCTCCAATTCTTCTCTGCAGATCCTCTCAGGCTTTGCTACCAGAACCATGCTTCACCGTTTCCTCCAGACATGACGCTTGGCATTTAAGCCAAAGAGTTCAATATTGGTTTCATCATCTTGTTTCTAATGGTCTGAGAGTCTTTTGGGGCCTTTTAGCAAAACCAAGATGGCTCTTCTCCCCCAATTGCTCAGTTTGTCCAGGTGGCCAGCTCCAGGAAGAGTCTTGGTATTTCCAAACTATTTCCATTTAAGAATAATGAAGGCCACTGTGTTCTTGGGGACCTCAATGTTGCAGATAATGTTTTAGTACCCTTCCCCAGATTTGTGAATCGACACAATGATGTATAGTAGTTCTACGGACAATTCCTTCCACCTCATAGCTTGGTTTTTGCTCTGACATGCACTGTCACCTGTGGTACCTTATATAGACAGGTGTGTGCCTTTCCAAATCATGTCCAATCAATTGAATTTACCACAGGTGGACTCCAATTAAGTTGTAGGAACATCTCAAGGATGATCCATGGAAACAGGACACATCTTTGCCGATTTCGAGTCTCATAGCAAAGGGAATTGTTACGACTTCTACCGAAGGTAACTCCTCTCCTTGTTCGGGCGGCGCTCGGCGGTCGGCGTCGCCGGTTTACTAGCCGCTACCGATCCCTTTTTCCTTTTCTGGTTGTTTTGTCTGTGATTCTTTTTCACACCTATTTTCATTTGCGTTAATTTCTGTGTGTATAAGGGTAACCTGTTGCCTGCCTTAGTTTGTAGGGGATTAGACTTTTGTGTATTGCGCTCTATTGTATTTACAGTTTGTTGTTTTCACGGTTACGCACGTGTATTTGAGTGTCGGAACTGTGTTTGTTCCTCCGTGCGTTTGCACGAGTTCTCAGTATCGTGAGCGTAGTTTGTATTTTCGACTGTGCCATTTTTGTATTGGTGGACTGTCTGATTAAACACGCTTCTCAGACATCCCTGCTCTCCTGCGCCTGACTCCTACACCTCTCACCTAGACGCATGTTATCACAGGAATGAGTTCTTATGTAAATATGGTATTTCTGCTTTTTTTTATTATACATTATTAACAATTCTTAAAAACATGTTTTCGCTTCGTCATTATGGGTTACTGTGTGTAGATTGATGATGTAAAATATTTTTTTCTTTTTTATTGCATCATCAAATCTACACACAGTAACCCATAATGACGAAGCGAAAACATGTTTTTAAATTGTTTTGATATATTTTAGAACTGTTTTATATATATTAAAATAAGGCTGTAATGTAATAAATGTGGAAATGTTAAAGGAGTCTGACTGCCATTGTTCATCCAAAGCAATATTTTTGCCTATAAGGTCAACATCCCAGAGATGCCTCTTCACTGTTGATGTTGAGACTGGTGTTTTATGGGTACTATTTAATGAAGCTGCGAGTTGAGGACTTGTGAGGGGTCTGTTTCTCAAACTAGACACTCTAATGTACTTGTCCTCTTGCTAAATTGTGCACCGGGGCCTCCCACTCCTCTTTTTATTCTGGTTAGAGACAGTTTGCGCTGTTCTGTAAAGGGAGTAGTAAACAGCATTGTACGACATCTTCAGTTTCTTGGCAATTTCTCGCATGGAATAGCCTTCATTTCTCAGAACAAGAATAAACTGATGAGTTTCAGAGGAAAGTTAATTGGTTCTTTCCATTTTGAGCCTGTAATGGAACCCACAAATGCTAATACTCCAGATACTCAACTAAAGATGGCCATTTGTATTGCTTCTTTAATCAGGACAACAGTTTTCAGCTGTGCTACCATAAATGCAGGGTTTTCTAATGATAAATTAGCCTTTTAAAATAATAAACTTGGATTAGCTAACACAAAGTGCCATTGGAACACAGGAGTGATGGTTGCTGATAATGGGCCTCTGTACGCCTATGTAGATATTCCATAAAAACAATCTGTTTCCAGCTACAATAGTAATTTACAATATTAACAATGTCTACACTGTATTTCTAATCAATTAGATTTTATTTAAATGGGCAACAAATGTGCTTTTCTTTCAAAAACAAGGACATTTCTAAGGGACCCCAAACATTTGAACAGTAGTGTATGTGTCAAGGGTGTGTGTACTGGTGGAGAAGTCAGGTGCAGGAGACTAGAGTGTTGTGAACAGGCACACACTTTATTTAGGCTGTACTGAACAAACAGATGGACGCAAACTGCGCCAAAACCTCCGGCAAAAAGGCAACATTGCAAAACGCGAAAATACACTCACCAAAGCTAATGAAGCGAAATGAACATACAACGTGCACAAACACGGAACATGGAAACATAACCTGGCGCGTCACAATAACCACATATCAATAAACAATTTCACACAAAGACATGGAGGGGAACAGAGGAATAAATACATGCAGTGTGATTAGGGAATGAAAACCAGGCGTGCAGGGAACAAGACAAAACAAATGGAACAATGAGAACATGGAGCGGCGATGGCTAGCCGAACGAACAAGGAGAGGAGGCGACTTCGGTGGAAGTCGTGACGTAACGTCTGTGTGTTTAGATTGTACTCATTGGTTTACTCTCATGTTACATTTCAGACACCCCAAGATTCAACGTTGTCTCAACAAAACAATCAGAACAGTGGATTGCATAGCCAGTATATCAGCACAACACTCAAAGATTCAGGAGAGACCTGAATGAGCGTGTCCTGCAGAGTCGCTTTGGCAAATACTTGGAGCCCAAATCCTGTGGAAGAGGATGCCGTCTGACTGACAAACTGGCCCCATCAAAAAAACACAGCAAGGAGGTCATCGTTATTGGTTTATCTGGATCCCCATTAGCTTTCCACAGAAGCAGCAGCTATTCGTCCTTGGGTCCACACAAATACACACAACATGACAAGTAACAAAACACCTGATAGACTGATAGACAACTGCAGCACATATGAGGATTCAAGGACACTTGTGGCAATTCTCTCTCCCCCAAATCCCTGCGTATCCTCCTCGCACTATTACCTAATACTAACACTCTCTACTGCAACATCAGTCGTTAGCCTCTGGACGTTTTTACTCTCTATCTGTAGCATTTTTTTAGTTAAAGAACATTCACTGTAGGCTACTACTGTACACAACAGCACCGGCATACCTACTTGGTCCTGTCTATTATATGGTCTAGCTCAGTTTTCAACAGGGTAGTGGGTTCGATCCCCGGGACCACCCATACGTAGAATGTATGCACACATGACTGTAAGTCGCTTTGGATAAAAGCGTCTGCTAAATGGCATATATTATTATTATTATATTATATTCTATATTTCGACTTGTATCGATGTGAGTTGTGTGAATGCCTTGTCTATACAATGATACTGTACATTAGGTACAGTTATCTGTATTGTATTGTGAATAATACGTGTCCTTGCCAGTTCATCAGTTGTCGTGTCATTACATCGGTCCACACTATGATTAGTAAGCTTTTAGTAATTTACCTTCAGTATTCAAATGTTATTGATACATCCATCTGACTGCTGTATTTAATACACAGCAATATCTCATGTGGCATAATGTAAATTAATCAAATCTAGTAGATAGTAACAAAACAGATGGCACTGTTCTAATGGCATTCATTGCAGTCATTTGACACAATTGTAACAAAATAGGTTGTATTGTTTCTAACAACATTTATTGGAATGACTTGACAAAATTGGCACGGCGGCAATGTCTGGCTGTGAAGCTGAATCATCAGAGTGTGTCACTAATACAGGCCCTTTACATACTCTGCCTCTTTGAGTCACATGTAGACTTCTGTCGGCGAGGGGTATTTGTGCCGAATGACACAAACAACAGACAAAGACAGTGTCCACTCCAACACCAGTCGATATGTAACCAGTCTGTATTGGATAAAAACAAATACATTCTTATTCGTGAGCAGCTAGATATAAATAATCTAATAGCAAAAAACTATTTGATTTGATCAAGTGTTCAGTTATAAAACAACAAAAGTTATCAATAGATTATCTTCTAAATATTTTGATACTGTTTGCTGAGACAAACAAGAATGTCACTTAGTCGATAAACAGTTGTCCATTCAGTCCAACAGGTCTGGGCTGCTACTTGATAGACAGTTGTCCATTCAGGCCAACAGGTCTGGGCTGCTACTTGATAGACAGTTGTCCATTCAGTCCAACAGGTCTGGGCTGCTACTTGATAGACAGTTGTCCATTCAGTCCAACAGGTCTGGGCTGCTACTTGATAGACAGTTGTCCATTCAGGCCAACAGGTTTGGGCTGCTACTTGATAGACAGTTGTCCATTCAGGCCAACAGGTCTGGGCTTCTACTTGATAGACAGTTGTCCATTCAGTCCAACAGGTCTGGGCTGCTACTTGATAGACAGTTGTCCATTCAGTCCAACAGGTCTGGGCTGCTACTTGATAGACACTTGTCCATTCAGGCCAACAGGTTTGGGCTGCTACTTGATAGACAGTTGTCCATTCAGGCCAACAGGTCTGGGCTGCTACTTGATAGACACTTGTCCATTCAGGCCAACAGGTTTGGGCTGCTACTTGATAGACAGTTGTCCATTCAGTCCAACAGGTCTGGGCTGCTACTTGATAGACAGTTGTCCATTCAGGCCAACAGGTCTGGGCTGCTACTTGATAGACAGTTGTCCATTCAGTCCAACAGGTCTGGGCTTCTACTTGATAGACAGTTGTCCATTCAGTCCAACAGGTCTGGGCTGCTACTTGATAGACAGTTGTCCATTCAGTCCAACAGGTCTGGGCTGCTTCTTCCATAAAATGTTTAGGACATTGAAGACTGTCTCTACGACACCAGGATTGATGAGTGCAGAAAAGTCATCAGGGTTTGTAACACAGTCTCTTGGTGTGCTGCTTTATAGCCACAGATATCAAGCGCACCCAAACCATGCCAGTAATAAGTTCCACTCTGTGCAACACAAACACTCATCGTCGGTTGCCATGGGTTGACCTGCCCCGCAGTCCCCTGAGACTAGCTTGGTTACAGGCTCCACTGATTCAGCCTCCCTCAGTGTTCGATCAGCGTCCAACTGCACAGGTTCCTCCTCAGTAAATTCTGGCTCAAGGAAATATTGCTCTGAGTAAAAATGGTACCTTAATTCTATCTTAAAGTCTGACATGATTTATCAAATGTTATTATGATGATTTGCCAATAGGCAAGCAAGTTAGCTACTTTAGTCTCCTGGGAGTTTTGCTTACAAAACCACACCAATTCTCGCAGGAAAAGAGAGCAGAGTATGTTGATAATGAGGAAGTTGATAGAATCTAATTTCAAACAATTATCAGTCAAATTAACGCATTAATCAAATCTAAATTTACTATGTATAGCTTTGTAAGACCTTAAATGACCAACCACACACTGTTAGAGTAGTTAGGCCTATTTCCCTGCTTTTGAGAGGAGCTGGCTAGTAAATACCAATAGACTTCAAGCAATTGCGCTTAACTAATGATATACTACCTTCAACTTTCTTCAAACGGCACGCGGAGACATACAAATGGCATCCATGAGTCCGTCTGACTCCGGGTAGGTCGGAAATGACCCAAATCCCATAATATCCCTTCAAGAGACATCTGTTGCCCGCTGGGAAAATTGACATTCTCAGAGGTCATCTGATGATACGTGTATTTAATCTCTCCACACTCCAAGGCTGCTCCATCAGAGTTTTTTATACACTCGTTATCATGAGATGTAAAAAAGACACAGGAGTGATGGGAGGTGTGTATGCGTGTGTTCATGTGATCTTAGAGAAAGTCTTTCACCTGTTTATAGCAATGGAGACAGTGGACGTGTCCTAATGCCCATACTTGCATTCTAAATAGTAGGAATTTTGGGGTATGTGAATTTTTTTATTTTTCATTATGCTTTAAATGGCAGGATGTCACAGTAATTTCAGCGTTTCATCTGGTAGAATACGCTGTGCACTACTGATGAAGATGGTCGTCTTTAGAGACCCACGTGTGTCTGACAGCAGCTGATAATCAGCTGAGGAAACACGCTATATCAACGGAAATGTGTATTAGATAAGGCATTCTCAGTAGGAGGAGCCTAGTGTGCTGATATGTGTCAGACATTATACTGTGTAGTACGTGTGTGGTGGTAATATCAGTCTAGAGGACAGTTAACTGGTGGTAGTATCAGTCTAGAGGACAGTTAACTGGTGGTAATATCAGTCTAGAGGACAGTTAACTGGTGGTAATATCAGTCTAGAGGACAGTTAACTGGTGGTAGTATCAGTCTAGAGGACAGTTAACTGGTGGTAATATCAGTCTAGAGGACAGTTAACTGGTGGTAGTATCAGTCTAGAGGACAGTTAACTGGTGGTAGTGTCAGTCTAGAGGACAGTTAACTGGTGGTAGTATCAGTCTAGAGGACAGTTAACTGGTGGTAGTGTCAGTCTAGAGGACAGTTAACTGGTGGTAGTATCAGTCTAGAGGACAGTTAACTGGTGGTAGTATCAGTCTAGAGGACAGTTAACTGGTGGTAGTATCAGTCTAGAGGACAGTTAACTGGTGGTAGTGTCAGTCTAGAGGACAGTTAACTGGTGGTAGTATCAGTCTAGAGGACAGTCAGTCTAGAGGACAGTTAACTGGTGGTAGTATCAGTCTAGAGGACAGTTAACTGGTGGTAGTATCAGTCTAGAGGACAGTTAACTGGTGGTAATATCAGTCTAGAGGACAGTTAACTGGTGGTAGTATCAGTCTAGAGGACAGTTAACTGGTGGTAGTATCAGTCTAGAGGACAGTTAACTGGTGGTAATATCAGTCTAGAGGACAGTTAACTGGTGGTAGTATCAGTCTAGAGGACAGTTAACTGGTGGTAGTATCAGTCTAGAGGACAGTTAACTGGTGGTAATATCAGTCTAGAGGACAGTTAACTGGTAGTAGTATCAGTCTAGAGGACAGTTAACTGGAGGTAGTACCAGTCTAGAGGACAGTTAACTGGTGGTAATATCAGTCTAGAGGACAGTTAACTGGTGGTAATATCAGTCTAGAGGACAGTTAACTGGTGGTAATATCAGTCTAGAGGACAGTTAACTGTTTGAAGTGTCACACCTACATTACAACTCGTTGGACTGCCTGCCTTTTCTATCCAGTAAATGCTTGTTATATACAGTAGTTTACAAGCTGCCTAACTCTACAAGCTATAGGTGTGAATAGGCATTCACATGCTAACACATACAGCCCACTAGTGTGAATGATTTAACAAGGCAAGTCTACACAGATAGTGCCTGATTCAGTATTATCCACACCATGGCTACTCACTTCCCAGCCAGTGCCAATTATTTCACAACCACCAGGCTATCAAATGAAAGAGAAAGGGCTAACTCCCCAAATCCAGTCTTTTCTCTCTCCTATGCCCTGCCTGTCTCTGGTTGGTGGTTGTCCAGGTCTTTTTGGACTATCTCGCTGCATTGATTCGAGTGAGCGCAGGCCTTGCTAACAGACCCCTTGACCATGTGTTATGGATAACAAGGTGAGAAATAATCATGTGCAACCGGAGGAGAGGCCGGGTTCGCGCCTGGGTCTTTGCTGACCTTAGGTCACCATTAGCATTCTCTCGTACAAGATCATCCAATTTATTACTCTTCAGGGGATTCAGGGGCTCACCGCCTAACTCCCTCTGTTCCCCCCTCTCTTTCTGTCACTCCCTCTCTCTCTCTCTCTCTCTCTCTCTCTCTCTCTCTCTCTCTCTCTCTCTCTCTCTCTCTCTCTCTCTCTCTCTCTCTCTCTCTCTCTCTCTCTCTCTCTCTCTCTCTCTCTCTCTCTCTCTCTCTCTCTCTCTCTCTCTCTCACTCCCTATCTCCTTCCTCATCCTATTCCTTAATCCAGTTAGGCCCCCTCGATAAGATGTCTGAAATGAGTAAGTGAGTAACCTTTTCCCTAATCCCGGGCATCACAGGACGAGATCCCGAGTGGTGGAGTTTACCCAGTCATTATGAGCTTTCTGAATGTAATGATTTTGGGAAAAAGTCCTGGAGCTTTGGAACTAATCTTCACGGTGAGCAGGTATTTATTCTCTGAGGCAGTCTACTTTCATATCATTCCTTTAAGGGATCAGGGCTGATGGATGGTGAGGGAGAGGTCTTCTACTGTTTTGAGACTCATGTTTTGGCCAAAACAACAGACTTACCGAGTAAAAAAACCTTTGGAAAAATATGATGACCTCATCTATAAATCAGATTTGATTTATAAAGCTCATTTTACATCATTTATCATAAAGTGCTTTACAGTATCCTGGCCATGCCTTAAGATAGCCAGAGAAGATGAGGCATATAGCTTATTGTCATTAGCTTCCTATAGCCATTTCTGATACAGTAGAAAGATTGAAGTATCTCAATGCAGATTGTTGGTATAAGTAATGAATGGTTATTTCCCACCCAGTCAACTTGGAGCAGCTTGTCTGCTCAGGGTGGGACCAGTCTGAGGGAGAATGCCGTAACCATATCGCTGTTTGATATATGCTGCAGTTGTAGTTGATCTCTACACAAAAGAGAGCAGAAAGCAAAGAGTAGAGAGACAGACAGAGAAAGAGAGAGAGAGAGAGAGAGAGAGAGAGAGAGAGAGAGAGAGAGAGAGAGAGAGAGAGAGAGAGAGAGAGAGAGACAGAGAGAGAGAGAGAGAGAGAGACGGAGAGAGAGACGGAGAGAGAGAGAGAGAGAGAGAGAGAGAGAGAGAGAGAGAGAGAGAGAGAGAGAGAGAGAGAGAGAGAGAGAGAGAGAGAGAGAGAGAGAGAGAAAGAGAGAGAGAGAGAGAGAGAGAG
>NC_060197.1:41877163-41997163 GCF_021184085.1 Oncorhynchus gorbuscha
TATCGCTTGATAAGCAGCTGCTGGCTAAGGTTATAGTTAGGGTTGGAGAAAGGGTTAGGCTTAGTAAATAGTTGAATTTATACCAATCATCTTTAGATAGAAGCTGTATCACGTTGATATGTTTCCAGATCTAGGCCTGTTCAGACATCTTATATTTCTCAAGATGCATTATACAGTACAGTACATACTGTATCCCTGGAATTCATTTCATGCACTATTTTTCAACCCTGAATAATTGATAGACAGTCAGACACTGAAGAAACCTCATGCGGTTATTAGTGCTGCTAAATTTCATTTTAACCTCCTGATCTAATAGGAAAGACTCCGTTTCTTGTTTGTGTCAGGGGAATAGGAATGCGTCTTGATGAAATTGAAGGTGTGGAGATCACATGATCTTAGCTGATAGTTTCCGGACTATCTTTTTTTTTCTCGTTTCTTGTTTTGACTTTCCTCTCCACTCTATCAGGCTTTTTGAACTTGAGAATAATTCCCATCTGTTTCTCACCACTTAATGTGTTCAATGTTCACAGATGGATCTAATCTTTGGCTTCCCAAAGGGCAGCCAAGGAAGGAAATTAGATCAACCTGACTATGAAGGTGAAAACAGTAGCTCGCACTACATACACACATAAGCAAACACCTCAAAACTTGCAATTAAGTCAGAAAATGCATATCTTAAATGATTTAAGATATGTTTGCATTGTTGACCTGCCCATTCCACAATAGGGAAGCGATGGTAATAGCAAGAGAGAGGTTCCAAGTGGATATATATTTCAAATCAAATCAAATTGTATTGGTCACATACAAATGGTTAGCAGATGTTGCTGTAAGTGTTGCGAAATTCTTTTGTTTCTAGATCCGACAGTGCAGCAAAATCTAACAGGTAATATCTAACAATTACACAACAAAACCTAACATCTAACAAATTTCACAACAAAACCTAATACACACAATCTGGTAAAGGAATGGGATAAGAATATATAAGTATAAAATATATGGATGAGCAGTGACAGAATGGCTAAGATGCAATAGATAGTAAAGAATAGATAGTGAAGTAAACAGTATATACATATGAGATGAGTAATGTGAGATATGTAAACATTCTTAAAGTGGCATTATTAAAGCGACTATTGTTCCGTTTATTATAGTGGCCAATGATATCAAGTCTGTAGGTAGGCAGCCGCCTCTATGTGATAGTTGTGGCTGTTTAACAATCTGATGTAACAATCTGATGGCCCTCTTATGGATAGGGGAGACGCTAGCGTCTCAACTGGCCAATTGCCAGGGGAAATGCAGAGCGCCAGATTCAAATAAAATGCTATAAAATTCAAACTTTCATTAAATCACACATGTAAGATACTCAATTAAAGCTACACTCGTTGTGAATCCAGCCAACATGCCAGATTTTTAAAATGCTTTTCAGCGAAAGCATAAGAAGGTACTAACTGATAGCCTGGAACATCTGCTCTAGGAATAAACAAAGGAGCTAGCATAGCAGGCGCTACACAAAACCATGAAATAAAATATAAAACATGCATTACTTTTGACGAGCTTCTTTTGTTGACACTCCAATATGTCCCATATACATCACAATTGGTCCTTTTTTTAGATTAATTCCGTCCATATATATCGAAAATGTCCATTTATAAAGCGCGTTTGATCCAGAAAAAAAACAGCTTACAAAAACCCAACGTCACTACAAAATATTTCAAAAGTTGCCTATAAACTTTGCTAAAATATTTCAAACTACTTTTGTAATACAACGTTAGGTATTTTTAAACTTTAATAATCAATCAAATTGAAGACGCGGCAATCTGTATTCAATACAGGAACAGAAAGAAACATCTTGCGCAAAAATAAATGTCTTGCGCAACTCACAAAAGTGTCCCCAGTTCCGAGTTTTAGAAATTCAGAGTGTTTCCTATCCAAATCTATGAATAATATGCATATCTTATACTCTTAGCATGAGTAGCAGGAAGTTGAAATTGGGCACACTATTTATCCAAAAGTGAACCTGGACTGACCTCGCCTTCTGGAAGGAAGCCGGTGAACAGGTAGTGTCTCGGGCGGTTATTGTCCTTGATGATCTTTTTTGCCTTCCTGTGACATCATGTGTTGTAGGTGTCCTGGAGGGCAGGTAGTTTGCCCCCGGTGATGCGTTGTGCAGACCGCACCACCCTCTGGAGAGCCCTGCGGTTATGGGCGGTGCAGTTGCAGTACCGGGCAGTGATACAGCCCTTCAGGATGCTCTCAATTGTGCAGCTGTAAAAGTTAGTGAGGATTTTCGGTGACAAGCCACATTTGCTTCAGCCTCCTGAGGTTGAAGATGCGCTGTTGCGCCTTCTTCACCACATTGTCTGTGTGCATGGACCATTTCAGTTTGTAGGTGATATGTACACCGAGGAACTTAAAACTTTCCACCTTCTCCACTGCTGTCCCATCGATGTGTATGGGTGGGTGCTCCCGTTGCTGTTTCCTGAAGTCCACCATCATCTATTTTGTTTTACTGACGTTGACTGAGAGGTTATGTTCCTGACATCACACTCCGAGGGGCCCTCACCGCCTCCCTGTAGGCCGTCGTTGTTAGTAATCAACCCTACCACTGTAGTGTCGTCTGCAAACTTGATGATTGAGTTGGAGACGTGCATGGCCATGCAATCGTGGGTGAACAGGGAGTACAGGAGAGGGCTGTAGTGTTGGGCTGTAGGGCCCCAGTAATGACGATCAGCGGAGATGAGATGTTGTTTCCTACCTTCACCACCTGGGGGCAGCCCATCAGGAAATCCAGGACCCAATTGCACAGGGCGGGGTCGAGGCCCAGGGACTCAAGCTCAATGAGGAGTTTTGAAGGTACTATGGCGTTGAATGCTGAGCTATAGTCAATGAACAGCATTCTTACATGGGTATTCCTCTTGTCCAGATGGGATGGGGCAGTGTGCAGTGTGATGGCGATTGCATCGTCTGTGGACCTACTGGGGTGGTAAGCAAATTGGAGTGGATGAGTAACAGGTAGCTTGGAGGTGATAAGTCTCTCAAAGCACTTAATGATGACAGCCATTTAGTTGACATACCTTAGCTTTCTTGGGAACAGGAACAATGGTAGCCATCTTGAAGAATGTGGGGACAGCAGACTGGGATACGGATAAGTAAACACACCAGCCAGCTGGTCTCGCGCATGCTCTGAGGAAGCAGCTAGGGATGCCGTCTGGGCCGGCAGACTTGCGAGAGTTAACACGTTAAAATGCTGTACTCACGTCGGCCACGGAGAAGAGGATCCCACAGTGTTTGGTAACGGGCCTTGTCGGTGGCACTGTATTGTCCTCAAAGCACGCACATTTTTATTTGTTTAATTTATCTTGGAGCAAGACCCTGCCACGTACATCTCGTGTTTGAGGCTTTGAATTGTGAATCCACTTTGTCTCTATAATGACGCTTTGCTTGTTTGATTGCCTTATGGAGGGAATTACTACACTGTTTGTATTCGGTCATGTTTCCAGTCGCCTTGCCATGATTAAATGTGGTTGTACGTGCTTTCAGTTTTTATGCAAATGCTGCCATCAATCCACGGTTTCTGGATAGGGAAGGTTTTAATAGTCAAAGTGGGTACAACATCTCCTATACACTTCCTTATCAACACGCTCACCGAGTCAGCGTACGATGTTATTGTTATTGTGTGAGGCTAACCGGAACTTATCACAATTCACGCGATCGAAGCAATCTTGAAGCGTTGAATCTGACTGGTAAGACCAGTGTTGGTTAGACCTAAGCACGGGTGCTTCCTGTTTTAGTTTCTTCCTATAGGAGGGGAGCATCAAGATGGAGTCGTGGTCAGATTTGCCAAAAGGAGGGAAAAGGGAGGGCCCTGTGTGCATTACAGAAGTTAGAGTATCAGTGGTCGAGTGTGTTACTCACTCGAGTACTGCAATCAATATGCTGATAGAATTTTGATAGCCTTGTTTTCAGATTACCTTTGTTAACATTTTAAGTACCGGAACCTTTTTATAAATGTTTGTCTAAATTGACGTACCCAAATCTAACTGCTTGTAGCTCAGGCACTGAAGCAAGGATATGCGTTTTATTGGTACCATTTAAAAGGAAACACTTTGAAGTTTGTGCAAATGTGAAAGGAATGTAGTAGAATATAACACAATATATCTGGTAAAAGATAATACAATGAAAAAATCTACCACTTTTTGTATGTTGTACCATCATCTTTGAAATGCAAGAGAAAGGCCATGATGTATTATTCTAGCACAGGTGCAATTTAGATTTTGGCCAATAGATATCAGCAGTGTATGCGCAAAGTTTTAGACTGATCCAATGAACCATTTAATTTCTGTTCCAAATTTTGCATGAGGATATCGATAATGTCAAAAGCTGCACTGAAGTTCAACCAAACAGTCCCCACAATCTTCTTATGCTCAATTGATCTTTTCCAATCATCAGTCATTCGTTTCAGTACTAGTATGTGACAAAGTGGAATAAAAATGTAGGCACAACATACAGTGCCTTCAGAAAGTATTCACACCCCTTGACTTTTTGCACATTTTGTTGAGTTACAGCCTGAATTTAAAATAGATAACCTTTATATGTTTTGTCCTGGCCTACACACAATAACTCAGAAGGTCAGAAGGGAATTATGTTTTTCAAAAATTGTACAAATTAATATAACATTTAAGCGGAAATGATTTAAATAAGTTCTGAATAAGTTCAGGAGTAAAAATGTACTTAACAAGTCACATAGCGACTTCATTGGACTCACTCTGTGTGCAATACTAGTGTTTAACATTATTTTTTAATGACTACCTCATCTCTGTACACCACACATAAAGATAGCTGTAAGGTCCCTCAGTCGAGCAGGGAATTTCAAACACAGATTCAACCACAAAGACCATGGAGGTTTTCCAATGCTTCACAAAGAAAGAAACCTACTGATAATTACACTTGGTTGTTATATTAATACACCCAGCCACTACAAAGATACAGGCGTCGTTCGTAATTCAGTTGCCAAAGAAGAAGGAAACCACTCAGGGATTTCACCATGAGGCCATATGAGAAGCAGGGTGGAGAATGATCAGTACATAGGTTGAGATATGAAGATGGTTGAGATATGAAGATGGTTGAGATATGAAGATGGTTGAGATATGAAGATGGATGAGATATGAAGATGGATGAGATATGAAGATGGATGAGATATGAAGATGGATGAGATATGAAGATGGATGAGATATGAAGATGGTTGAGATATGAAGATGGATGAGATATGAAGATGGTTGAGTTAAGAAGATGGTTGAGATATGAAGATGGATGAGATATGAAGATGGATGAGATATGAAGATGGATGAGATATGAAGATGGTTGAGTTATGAAGATGGATGAGATATGAAGATGGATGAGATATGAAGATGGATGAGATATGAAGATGGTTCAGATATGAAGATGGTTCAGATATGAAGATGGTTGAGGTTTAGGCAACGGGGAACAATCTAAACCATTTGAAACAAAAACAGATCCCATCATGATAACACAAGCTACACAAGCATCATCAACCTGTCTCTTCCTATTACATTGAGGCTAGAAACATAGAATTGAAAATCTTATAATTTCCAATGCCTTATGTCTCCTGTGCTGATAGATTCAGACTGTGGCCTGTGCTGCGTTAATTGATGTTCAGAAGGGTTCTGTTTCGAAAAGTAATGCATCTTAAGCATTTGGGATAATACAGCCACAAATAACCAGTATATGAGAGAGAGAGAGAGAGAGAGAGAGAGAGAGAGAGAGAGAGAGAGAGAGAGAGAGAGAGAGAGAGAGAGAGAGAGAGAGAGAGAGAGAGAGAGAGAGAGAGAGAGAGAGAGAGAGAGAGAGAGAGAGAGAGAGAGAGAGAGAGAGAGAGAGAGAGAGAGAGAGAGAGAGAGAGAGAGAGAGAGAGAGGGAGACTGAGACTGAGAGACTGAGAGAGAGAGAGAGAGAGAGAGAGAGAGAGAGAGAGAGAGAGAGAGAGAGAGAGAGAGAGAGAGAGAGAGAGAGAGAGAGAGAGAGAGAGAGAGAGAGAGAGAGAGAGAGAGAGAGAGAGAGAGAGAGAGAGAGATGGGTGTGGAGAGAAAGCAATTTCATTTTTCTTTGTGGAATTGAATACGTAAAAACCAGGAATTATATTAAGAAAAAAAAATAAGTAAAATGAAGCGTGATCCCCTGCATTAAAATGAAATTTCTTCCTTATTTACAACATTTCAATTCGGAGAAGGTATAGGAATAAGGGGCTAGGCTAATCCATTGGAATTATGTCTCGGACTGTTCTGGAAGACAAAAGCTTACCTCAGCACATAGCAAAAAACTGGAGCCATGCCAGTCACCAGGACCGGCTAACTCACTTTACATAGAAATAGCTGTCAAAATAAGATTGCCTACTTTAAATAGGAAAATATACAGAGAACAAACAGCGAGAAAATATGAGAAAATAAAACAATATTATTAACATTAGTAATTCATTGGGGCAGAAAGGATGAGTATGAAATTAGATAATAAATGTGGTTTTTGGAAGACATTGCATTATGTATAAATAAAGGTGATTCCATTGACCGCCACCTTTCTATACTTTATAAAGATAGAGGGAGCATTACTTTCCTGTTGCTTTTATGAGGCTACTACCAACCATAATGGCAGTTCCTAACTGACAGCTACAGTCAATTATGTACACTGAGTGCACAAACATTACGAATACCTTCCTAATATTGAGTTACACCTCCTTTTACCCTCAGAATATCCTCAATGGACTCTACAAGGTGTCAAAAATATTCCACAGGGATGCTGGTCCATGTTGACTCCAATGATTCCCACAGTTTTGTCAAAATGGCTGGATGTCCTTTGGGTGGTAGACCATTTTTGATACACACAGGAAACTGTTGAGCGTGAAAAAACCCAGCACCGTTGCAGTTCTTGACACACTCAAAACAGTGAACCTGGCATCTACTACAATACCCAGTTCAAAGGCACTTTGAAAAATGTTGTCTTGCCCATTCACCCTCTGAATGGCACACGTACACAATCCATTGTCTGAAGGCTTAAAAAATAATTCTTTAACCTTTCACCTCCCCTTCATCTACACTGATTGAAGTGGATTTAACTAGGTACATAAATAAAGGATCATAGCTTTCAACCTGGATTCACCTGGTCAGTCTATGTCATGGAAAGAGGACATGGTCCTAATGTTTTGTTACACTCAATGTCTATGGGAACCTGACATTTATAAAAACCAAGTGCATTATGACTATTTGACACTAGAAAGGTGATAGACAGTGCTGGGAGGGTTAATCATGTTTTATTAGGCTAGTCAAAAAGCATTCAAAGGTCAAGGGGTCAAAATAATATTTGGGTTTTTGCGTAACGAGACAACCATTAATCGTCAAGTCTACGGCTCAACTTCTGCTCAATAATCCAGGTCTACGGCTCAACTTCTGCTCAATAATCCAGGTCTACGGCTCAATTTCTGCTCAATAATCCAGGTCTACGGCTCAATTTCTGCTCAATAATCCAGGTCTACGGCTCAATTTCTGCTTAATAATCCAGGTCTATGGCAAACTCAATTTCTGCTCAATAATCCAGGTCTACGGCTCAACTTCTGCTCAATAATCCAGGTCTACGACTCAATTTCTGTTTAATAATCCAGGTCTACGGCAAACTCAATTTCTGCTCAATAATCCAGGTCTACGGCTCAACTTCTGCTCAATAATCCAGAAATTCAAATGTTTCCATGGGATTGTTCCTCAGTTGGATTTTAAAATGTTCTCTCATTTGTGTGGCTGATGACTATTTGGTCTTACCAGAAGATGTCCGTATGAGGGGTTAGAGTTCAAATTGGAATAAAGATACTGTTGTCACCCCTAAAATCACCATAAAATGGTTTCTAAAAATAATAAGCATCACTCTAATATGATTTGATGACGTAATATAATGTAAGTGAGAAACGGTAAGCTATAAATTCCAATATTGTAATGTTTTGCGATATTCATTTTGATATAAGGCGACAGCCCAAATAAAACGAGGATAATAAAGAAACATTAGGAGAATATCTATCAAGGGCATTACAAGGCAGGAGCCAATTTATCCCTGACAACCAGCGCTCTGAATGTGTTTGATAAATCGCCATGAGGGAGATAATTTGGCCCCGCCATGAGAAAGCAGCAGCGCTAGCATATTTCAACCCATTAAGGGCTAAAGTTAGCTCCCACCTTCCTACCTATCTATCACGGGGTTTGCAGTCTTTAGCTAAAGCTAACGGGCGGCCTCAGAGCTGCCTGAGGACAAATGTTTCATTTTCATTAGGGACAAGGTAGAGAGGCTGTTTAGGGCTGTGCGGCCAGCAAGAATGCCTGAATGTAAATGTATATTTTTTCGGATGGAAGATGGCCCAAAGTTTGAACACACTTTTTAGGTTTGAATGAAAGTTCGGAGTGTCAATGAGAAAAACAACCGGCATGAGAAACATTAATCTCAATATGAGATGATTTTCTACCCTGGAATACAATAAATACAGGCTTCACTTTTGACTGTAATCATTATTATTGAATTGCAACCTTTCATGTGAATCCATCCTATGTATTTATGTGAAGTTTGTAACTTTGAAAAAGTTAGTTTTGTACCTGTTTAGAATTGAAATAAGGTTTGATTTTACCTGTAATCATCAAAAGTAAAGCAGTCCACATGAGAAAACCGCCAACATGTATAAGCAGGCCCTGGAAATAGCCAAGCAGGCTCCAAACTCAGCGGCAAATCTAAATCTTCAGCTTGCTTCTGAATTCAAGCAGATTGACAATACAGTACAACAGTACAACAACATTCAACTAACCTTTACTTGGTGATATTTTCTTCTTCATACAGACAATACAGTACAAGAGTACAACAACATTCAACCAATCTTTACTTTATGATTTTGTCTTGTTCTTATAGACAATACAGTGCAACAGTAGAACAACATCCAACCAACCTTTACTTGGTGATATTTCCTTCTTCTTTCACGATTTGGAAGGCTCCGGTGTCTTAAAATCTCCTGCTTCTAGTTGCAGTTGGAACTCCAGAACCAGAGAATATTTTCTGCACCAATTTAGGTGTTTCCTCGCCACTTTAGCTGCTGGACATCTGACATTTCCCAACCACTTTGTCATTTCTAAGCAACACGGCTGTGGCCACGTGTAGAAGAAGGTGACAGTGTGTTACACAGGGAGACCCAAACTAAGATCTGCACATATGCGAGAGGCATTTGACAGTCGGTACAAATAGTGGATTTAATATCTTTCTGAATATTTCCTTGTTATCGGAGTTTGACCTTTAACTGGAAAGCCAATTAGATAACAGGGATCTAATTAGAGCTATCATTGGAAATAGTCTTCCACACTTTCGTCTTTGGAAGTCAATAGTTCTCAGAAAGATAACTTTTCTTGATGATCAATACACCTCCACCGTACCCGACACCCTAGACCCACTGCAATTCGCATATCGCCCCAACAGATCCATGGACAACGCAATCGACATTGCATTGCAAACTGCCCTGTCTCACTTGGGCAAGAGATATACACATATTACCAGTCAAAGGTTTGGACACACCTACTCATTCAATGATTTTTCTGCATGGTAGAATAATAGTCAAGACATAAAACATATTCAATAACCAATATGGAATCATGTAGTAATCAAAAAAAGTGTTAAAAAAATCTAAATAGATTTTAGATACTTCAAAGTGGCCTCCCTGTGCCTTGATGACAGCTTTGCACACTCTTGGTATTTGCTCAACCAGCTTCACCTGGAATGCTTTTCCAACAGTCTTGAAGGAGTTCCCACATATGCTGAGCATTTGTTGGCAGCTTTTCTTTCACTCTGCAGTCCAACACATCCCATACCATATCAATTGGGTTGAGGTCGGGAGATTGTGGAGACCAAGTCATCTGATGTAGCACTCCATCACACTCCTTCTTGGTGAAATAGCCCTTACAAACCTGGAGGTATGTTGGGTCATTGTCCTGTTGAAAAACAAATGATAGTCCCACTAAGCGGAAACCAGACGGGATGGCGTATCGCTGCAGAATGCTGTGGTAGCCATGCTGGTTAAGTGTGCCTTGAATTCTAAATAAATCACAGCCAGTGTAACCAGCAAAGCACCCCCACACAATCACGCCTCCTCCTGCACGCTTCCCGTTGGGAACCACACATGCAGGGATCATCCGATCACCTACTCCGTGTCTCACAAAGACGCGGCGGTTGGAATCCAAAATATCAAATTTGGACTCATCAGACAAAAGGACAGATTTCCACCAGTCTAATATCCATTGCTCGTGTTTCTTGGCCCAAGCAAGTCTCTTCTTCTTATTGGTGTACTTTAGTAGTGTTTTCTTTGCAGCAATTTGATCATGAAGGCCTGATTCACGCAGTCTCCTCTGAACAGCTGATGTTGAGATGTGTCTGTTACTTGAACTCTGTGAAGCATTTATTTAGGCTGCAATTTATGAGGCTGGTAATGCTAATAAACCTATCCCTTGCAGCAGTGTTAACTCTGGGTCTTCCTTTCATGTGGCGGTCCTTATGAGAGCCAGTTTCATCATAGCTTGATGGTTTTTGTGACTGCACTTGAAGAAACTTTCAAAGTTCTTGAAATGTTCCGTATTGACTGACCTTCATGTCTTAAAGTAATGATGAACTGTCATTTGAGCAGTTCTTGCCATAATATGGACTTGGTCTTTTACCAACTAGTGCTGTCTTCTGTATACCACCCCTACATTCTCACAACACAACTGATTGGCTCAAACGCATTAAGAAGGAAATAAATTCCACAAACTAACTTTTAACAAGGCACACCTGTCAATTGAAATGCATTCCAGGTGACTACCCCGTGAAGCTGGTTGAGAGAATGCCAAGACAAAGCTGTCATCAAGGCAAAGGGTGACTACTTTGAGGAATCTCAAATATAAAATCTATTTTGATTTGTTTAACATTTTTTTGGTTACTACATGTTTCCATGTGTGTTATTTCATACTTTTGAAGTCTTCATTATTATTCTACAATGTAGAAAATTGTAAAAAATAAATAAAAACCCTGGAATGAGTAGGTGTGTCCAGGTATTGTATGAACAAATGCTGTCCATCAACTACAGCTTAGCCTTCAACACCATAGTGCCCTCCAAGCTCATCACTAAGCTCATGTCCCTGGGTCTGAACCCCTCCCTGTGTAACTGGGTCCTGACGTTCCTGATGTGCCGACCCCAAGTGGTGAAGGTAGTCAACAACGCCACCTCAGCATGGGGGCCCCATAGGGTGCATTTTCAGCCCCCTCTTTTTTATCCCTGTTCACCCATGACTGTATGCCAAGCACATCTCCGACTCAATCATAAAGTTTGCTGATGACACAGTGCTAGGCCTGATTACCAACAATGATGAGTCAGCCTACAGGGAGGAGGTGTGGTGCCAGAGAAATAATCTCTCCCTCAACGTCAACAAAACTAAGGAGCTGATCGTGGGCTACAGGAGACAGCAGAGAGATCATTGATGGGGCTGTAGTAGAGATGGTCAAAAGCTTCAAGTTCCTGAAATGGTCCCTTCACACAGTGTTGTAGAAGGCTCAACAGCTCAAACGTCTACAGCTGTACCATTGAGAGCATCCTGTCGGGTTACTTTACAAACTATTTAATCCACTTTATACACTGAGTGTACAAAACATTAGGAACACCTTCTTAACATTGAGTTGCACCTCCCTTTGCCCTCAGAACAGCCTCAATTAGTCCCGGCATGGACAAAAATGTTGAAAAGCAATCCACAGGGATGCTGGCCCATGTTGACTCCAATGCTTGGTGTCAAACTGGCTGGTAGTGGATCTCTATTCCAAATATTTTGTTCCATCTCTTCCCACAGATGCTCTATTGGATTGAGATCTGGTGACTGGGCAGTCCACTGCAGTAAGCTGGATTCACTATCATGTTTGTGGAACCATTCCTGGACAATTCTAGCCTTGCGGCATTGGGGCATTATCCAGTAGAAACAAATCATTTGCAGATCCATCTAGAATTGTACTGCTGCCATGAAGGGATGCACCTGATCAGCAATGATGTTCAGATATCTTGTGGCATTCAAACATTGCTTCACCTTTATCAAGGGGCCCAATGTGTGCCTTGAAAACACACCCCACACCATCACACCACCACCATCAGCCTGCAATGTTGACACGTGGCATTATGGATACATTCTCCCTACCTCAGTTCTCCCATCAGTGTGAAACAGCAAGAACCGGGATTCATCAGACCATACAATGTTTTTCCAATTCTCCAGTGTCCAGAGTTTTCGTTCCTTAGCCATCTGCGACCGCAGTTTCTTGTTTTTAGCCTAAAAAAGTAAAACTCTGTAACGTCGTTGGCTGCCATATCCCCCTCGTGTCAAGGTACGACGAGTTAGGCATTCTATTATGGTTCTTTGGGCACAAATGATGTACTGGACTGTCAGTTGACTAACTGTAGCCTGTCTGTTGCTCTGCACAATTAGTGTCAGACTCCTTTATCCTCTTTCATCAATGACCCGTTTTCGTTGGCTTGATGTTCTTTGGGTGTTGCGCCGTTCTTGATACACAAAGGAAACTGTTGGCCGTGAAAAACCCAGCAGCGTTGCAGTTCTTGACACACTCAAACTGGTGAGCCTGTCAACTACTAGCACATCCTGTTTAAAAGCACGTAAATATTTTGTCTTGTCCACATACACAATCCATGTCTCAATTGTCTCAAGGCTTAACCTGTCTCCTCCCCTTTATCTACACAGATTGAAGTGGATTTAACAAGTGACATCAATAAGGGATCATAGCATTTCGTCTGCACCGTCGATAACATCTGCAAATCTGTGCATGTGACCCCAAAAAATGTTGATTTGATAAAAAAAAAAAAAACATTAATTAGCACGAGTACATTTCATTTACTTAAACATAATTTTTGTGGATTTATCTCACAAAAAAAAAATGTCATCTATAATGCTTTATATACCCTGATCTCCTTTATAAAGGGTACCGGAATGTGCTGTGGACTTGGGTAAAATGGCCCGTCATAGTGTATGAATTATCTCCAATTTCAAATCAGTCTTTACCTGTCATTAGTCAGCACCCCTTTAACTACAATGACATATCCATTAGTCTATCATACGGTTCCACCCCGCTGCCCCTTACACTTCCTTGTAATTGACCTCATATTTTACAGCCCAGGCGGTCATGATGGGACTTCTCCAGTGGTATCTCATGAGTCTTATTTTAGCTGTATGATGCGCCTGGCCTCGGAAGAATATGTGTTAATTACATTCATTAAAAAAAACACAGCCAATCCATTCATTTCATTTAAACACACAGCCAATCAAAACTGACCTAGTGTTAATGTTACAAGTTTCTCTCTTTATTTTACACGCTCTTTCATTAGACCCACAGCCTATCAGGGATGTGCTAGTGTCGATGTAACAGGCCATCTCTGTGTACAGTGGATCTCTCCCATCACTGTGTCTTTCTTGTCAATCTGTCCACAGGGTCACTTTTTGGAGTGTTCTTTTGGCTTGAGGACCGTATTTAGACGATAAAAATGACTGCAATTTCAGCAAACGCACATTTGAGACAAAACACCTAATTTAGCAGCTCAAGGTTCTTTGCCGAAAATTGATATCTTGATCTTGTGAGGCTTATGAAGAAGAGAATATCCGCTGGGGTTTTCTGACAGCTCTAGAGGTAAAGGCTTCTAGTCTCCTCTTCATTTCTCCTGCGTTCACCTGCTCCTGACCTTGCTGCTGTCACCTGATTGGTCGTCTTGTATATGCACCACCAAACTTGGGGGCGAAAAGGGATGTTGTGATGTCAGAGATAGTTGCTATAAACGGAACGATGTCAAACATGCTGTTTCCGTATGTTCGATGTGTTTGATACCATTCCATTGATTCCATTCCAGCCATTACAATGAGCCCGTCCTCCTATAGCTCCCCCCACCAGCCTCCTCTGGTATCAACCTAAATGAGGAGGTATGGCTGTTTGGTGGTGGCCTACCTTAAATCAACATAAAATGTTAATTCTTCTGAAGACTAATGTCACATGGTCGGATAATAAAAACAATTAACAAAATGAGATCATTGGTATTGATTCATCAAGCCTCATTGGATTTCATATCAAAAGAGGAGGAGACGGGTTTAACTGAGAACACTTATTGTTTTTTAGCTAATTAAGGAAAAACTGTTGAACAACAGAATCAGCGACCATGGCAACTCTCTATTAGACACTTAGCCTCTTCAAACCCCACTTCATTAAAGCCACTTTAAGATGAAATCTCCTTACATGTTTTGAATCTAATCATATTCATACTATAATACAAAAATAAAATACTGTCAAAACACATTAAATTCAATTTAATTGAATTTACTACTGATAATGAATATTTCATAGCTTTTGATCTGGAATTGACAAATATTCTACAAGAAAAAACAGTCAGTATTGTAACACACAAGGTTCCATAAGGTTATCAGACAGATATGATACAGTAGGTCATTGAAAGGGGGCTTTCAAAAGGTCACAACTAAGCAGAAAGAGAAGAGAATTATTTTTCAATTGAGAAATATATTCATTCTGTGGAGTAAAATAATGAATGACATGTAGAGATCCTGATTGTCACTTTGGCACGCTATTAATGATTATTGATCGGCTGGAATGGAACTGTCAAAACCATCCATTGTCTTTTCGCAATTACTGAACTCCTACGATATTGAAAGTGGATAAAACAAATGTTGGACAGGCCCTCAGGAAGCTTGGCTTTCGCTGACAATGGAAGTTAGTCTCCCTCACCCCCTCCATGCTCTCTCACAGACACAGGTGCCCCTTGTCCCTTGTCCCTTGTCCTTTGTACTTGTAATGATGACCACAGGGACTCGGTTCATTTTGGTGGTCATGAGCAGCCTCGGTTAGTTGTCACTCAAAATAGTGATGTTATGATATTAGGCCGTCAGGTTCCATAGTATTGTGCAAATCTACTATCTGTGGCTTGCTGACCATTTTTGTTTCAGAGATGTAGATATTCTTCAAAGGTCGGTATGGTTTTCCAAACACTAGGAAGTCTACTCACTGTCAATCAATTCAGTCATGTGAAAAATGTCAAATAACCAAAAAAGAGAACCACCCGGGCAGAAATAGATTTAAGTGTTTAGTGTATAGGGTGAAAGGGCTTGTGGGTAAAGGAACTCAACTCTAGATTTACAGCTCTGTATAGCTCTTGTCTCAGACAGCAGTAAATCTTAACTCAGAGCGTGTTCCTACGGGGACTTTTAACTTTCACCTTCTAGTTGAGATGTACAGTTAGAATCACTGAGCGAGTGCTAGAGAGGGGGGGAGAACAAAGTGTGTGTGTGTTTGTGCGTGACAGATAATCCATTTTTAAAAAGACACTCCCAAGTTTTTTTTGTTGCTGTTGAAAAAAGTCACACCCCTTCATCTGTTCTTCCTTTAGGCCTCTGGTGGAAATGACAGTAGGGATGTTTCCATTAACTTGTCCAGTGATTCGCATAGAAATTACATACGACAGTAGTCTGCCACACTGCATTTCCATTCAAACGTCTTGTGTCAATAAAAACAGCTGGATGTAATGACTTCACGCCTTAAACAAATAAAATCATGTACACGTGTTGTTATTACCCTATTAGAAATGGTGTATTAATACATTGGAATATCATAATATTTGCCATATTCTAATAATTCCTATCTTTTGACATGATCAGTGTTATGGTGTACCAGGCCGAAATGACCTGAAACAATGTTATGATGAAACTTCTGTCACGCCCTGGTCGAAGTATTTTGTGTTTATCTTTATTTATTTGGTCAGGCCAGGGTGTGGCATGGGTTTGTGTATGTGGTGTGTATGTATTGGGATTGTAGCTAGTGGGGTGTTCTGGTTAAGTCTATGGCTGTCTGAAGTGGTTCTCAATCAGAGGCAGGTGTTTATCGTTGTCTCTGATTGGGAACCATATTTAGGCAGCCATATTCATTGAGTTTGTCATGGGTGATTGTCCTTAGTGTCTTTGTTCCTTGTTCTGTGTGTATGTGCACCAGTATTAGGCAGTTTCGGTTTTCATTACGTTTATTCTTTTGTATTTAGATTCGTGTTACGTTTGTTCATTAAACATGGATCACAATCTACACGCTGCATTTTGGTCCGACTCTCCTTCACACCTAGGAAACTGTAACAGAATCACCCACCACAAACGGACGAAGCAGCGTGTCAACAGGCAGGAGCAGCCCAAAGAGGAGATGCGTAAGAAGGATTTCTGGACATGGGAGGAAATCCTCGACGGGAGAGGACCCTGGGCTAAACCAGGGGAGTGTAGCCGCCCCAAGGTGCAGCAGGAGAAGAGGAAACAGGAGCAGCCCAAAGAGGAGTACAGTATGGACTATACTTCTTGGGAGGAGATAGACAGGTGGGCGGTCGAACCAGGGAGAGTGCCGGAGCCCGCCTGGGATTCGATGGAGCAGTGTGCGGAAGGTTACACGAGAATGAGGTTGGCGAAGCAAGCACGGCGGCGCGGACGGAAGCACGAGAGTCAGCCCCAAAAATGTCTTGGGGTGGGGGGGGGCTCGCAGGGAGTAGGGCTACGCCAGGTAGGAGACCTGCGCAAACTCCCTGTGCTTACCGGGGGACTAGAGAGACTGGGCAGGCACCGTGTTATGCAGTGGTGCGCACGGTGTCCCCAGTGCGGGTGCATAGCCCGGTGCGGTATATAGGCTTGGTGCTCAAGAGCTCCAGTGCGCCTGCACGGTCCGGTCTATTCAGTACCACCTCCACACCCCAGCCCTCCGGTGGCAGCTCCCTGCACCAGCCTTCCTGTGCGTGTCCACGGTCCAGTACCACCAGTACCAGCACCACGTATCAGGAGTCTCCCGCCTGTTCAGCGTAGCCAGAGCCTTTCCCCCCTTACAGCGCTGCCGGAGTCTCCTGCCTATTCAGCGCAGCCAGAGCTGCCAGCCTGCATGGAGCAGCCAGAGCTGCCAGCCTGCATGGAGCAGCCAGAGCTGTCAGTCTGCATGGAGCAGCCAGAGCTGTCAGTCTGCATGAAGCAGCCAGAGCTGTCAGTCTGCAAGTAGCTGTCAGTCTGTAAGGAGCTGCCAGTCTGCAAAGAGCTGTCAGTCTGCAAGGAGCTGCCAGTCTGCAAGGAGCTGCCAGTCTGCACGGAGCTGCCAGTCTGCACGGAGCTATCAGTCTGCAAGGAGCTGCCAGTCTGCAAGGAGCTGTCAGTCTGCAAGGAGCTGTCAGTCTGTAAGGAGCTGTCAGTTTGCAAGGAGCCGCCAGTCTGCACGGAGCCGCCAGAGCTGTCAGTCTGTAAAAAGCTGCCAGAGCTGTCAGCCTACATGGAGCATCCAGAGCCGCCAGTCAGCCAGACTCTTCCAGATCCCCCCTCCCTATTGTTTTGAGGTGCGTTCGGGAGTCCGCACCTTAGGGAGGGGGGGTTCTGTCACGCCCTGGTCGAAGTATTTTGTGTTTATCTTTATTTATTTGGTCAGGCCAGGGTGTGGCATGGGTTTGTGTATGTGGTGTGTATGTATTGGGATTGTAGCTAGTGGGGTGTTCTGGTTAAGTCTATGGCTGTCTGAAGTGGTTTTCAATCAGAGGCAGGTGTTTATCATTGTCTCTGATTGGGAACCATATTTACGCAGCCATATTCTTTGAGTTTGTCGTGGGTGATTGTCCTTAGTGTCTTTGTTCCTTGTTCTGTGTGTATGTGCACCAGTATTAGGCTGTTTCCGTTTTCATTACGTTTATTGTTTTGTAGGTTTTGTTTTTAGATTCTTGTTACGTTTGTTCATTAAACATGGATCGCAACCTACACACTGCATTTTGGTCCCACTCTCCTTCACACCTAGGAAACCGTTACACTTCAAATTGCAATTTAAAGCAATTCAGTCATTCTTGAAAGTCAATGCAATCCTTGCCCTGAAAAGAAACACAGTTTTTATTGTTCAATAAATTAATTTGGCAAGCGGTAATCATTTAGAATGACATGTGGAGCGGGTCTTTGTAGCCTCGTTGATAACATCACCGCCCCTGCATAATCTATTTGAAAGACACAGTTTCCGTCATCATTTGTGGTAATAAAGAAAGTTTGACAAAATAAAAATGCACCTCTATTGAACGGATAAAAAAGTATTTGATCGTTAGACAATTTCTCCTACAGCTGCCGTTTCCATTACACAAGTCGCAATGGTTTGGAAACCGACCTACTGACACAGATGGCTTTTGATTGGGTAGTATCAGCTACCCAAGGACCTGAAGATCTCTAGGTGAATATCCCAGTGATCTTGGTGGGTTCTCTCTCTCTCTCTCCCTCTCTCTCTCTCTCTCTCTCTCTCTCTCTCTCTCTCTCTCTCTCTCTCTCTCTCTCTCTCTCTCTCTCCTCTCTCTCTCTCTCTCTCTCTATTCTATTCTATTCTATTCTATGGCTTTATTGGCATGGGAAACATATGTTAACATTGCCAAATCAAGTGAAATAGATAATAAACAAAAGTGAAATAAAGAACAGAATTTAGTGTAAACATTACACTCACAGAAGTTCCTAAATAATAAAGACATTACAAATGTCATTATGTCTATATACAGTGTTTTAACAATGTACAAATAGAGAAAAAGGGAAAATAAATAAGTATAAATATGGGTTGTATTTACAATGGTGTTTGTTCTTCACTGGTTGCCCTTTTCTTGTGGCAACAGTTCACAAATCTTGCTGCTGTGATGGCACACTGTAGTATTTCACCCAGGTGATATGGGAGTTTATCAAAAGTGGGTTTGTTTTTGAATTATTTGGAACTGTGTAATCTGAGGGATATACAGTATGTGTCTCTAATATGGTCATGAATTTGGCTGGAGGTTAGGAAGTGCAACTTATTTTGCACCTAATTATGTGGCCAGTGTGCACAGTTTTCTCTTGAGAGCCTGGTCTTCCTAAGCCTTGCTATTGAGAAAGCCAGCCAATGTTCACTGAATCCGTCAAAGCTTTCCTTAAGTTTGGGTCAGTCACAGTGGTAATGTATTCTGCCTCTGTGTACACTTTGTTTAGGGCCAAATGTAGTTAATTCTTCCAAATGGGTTAAGTAATTATCTATTTGTTTTCAAAATATTTGTTTGGGTCTAATTGTGGTTCTGTCCTGGGGCTCTGTGGGGTCTGTTTGTGTTTGTGAACAGAGCACCAGCACCAGCTTGCTTAGGGGACTATTCTCCAGGTTCATCTCTCTGTAGGTGATGGCTTTGTTATGGAAGGTTTGGGAATCGCTTTTTTTTAGGTGGTTGTAGAATTTAACGGCTCTTTAAAGGATTTAGGTCATTAGCGGGAATCCGCCTAATTGTGCTCTGCATGCATTATTTGGTGTTTTACGTTGTAAACTGAATTTTTGCAGAATTCTGCATGCAGTCTCAATTCAGTTTTTTTGTCACATTTTGTGAGCGGACCCCGGACCTCACAACCATAAAGGGCAATGGGTTCTACAGTATAACTGATTTAAGTATTTTTTAGCCAGATCCTAATTTAGTGTCAGTGATTCTTCCTTTCGAAGTTGCGGCGTACTGCAACACAGCTTGCGGGGTGCCGCATAAATCTATGGCATGTTATTTAAGAGTCAGCCATTGTTGCCAGAATGACGCAATTTACCACAATCTGCCACCATCTACCACAAATGGTCGCAGCATAAAGTTCTAAACTTTTAAAGGAAGTACCACTGTATGTTGAATGATATGTTCCTTTTGATGGCATAGAAGGCCCTTTCAGCCTTGCCTCTCAGCTTGTTCACAGCTTTGTGGAAGTTACATGTGGCGCGGATGTTTAAGTACGTATATATATATTTCTTGTTCTAGGGCAACGGTGTCTGGATCGAATTTTGTATTTGTGGTCCTGGCGACTGGAACTTTTTTTGAACACCATTATTTTGGACTTACTGAGATGTACTGTCAGGGACGAGGTCAGGCTGAATCTGTGCAGAAGATCTAGGTGCTGCTGTAGGCCCTCCTTGGTTGGTGACAGAAGCACCAGATCATCAGCAAACAGTAGACATTTGACTTCAGATTCTAGTAGGGTGAGGCCGGGTGCTGCAGACTGTTCCAGTGCCCTTGCCAATTAATTTATATACAGTGCCTTGTGAAAGTATTCGGCCCCCTTGAACTTTGCGACCTTTTGCCACATTTCAGGTGCATTTATACGGAGACTTGATTACACACAGGTGGATTGTATTTATCATCATTAGTCATTTAGGTCAACATTGGATCATTCAGAGATCCTCACTGAACTTCTGGAGAGAGTTTGCTGCACTGAAAGTAAAGGGGCTGAATAATTTTCCTCGCCCAATTTTTCAGTTTTTGATTTGTTAAAAAAGTTTGAAATATCCAATAAATGTCGTTCCACTTCATGATTGTGTCCCACTTGTTGTTGATTCTTCACAATTTTTTTAGTTTTATACAGTTTTATATCTATATGTTTGAAGCCTGAAATGTGCCAAAAAGTCGCAAAGTTCAAGGGGGCCGAATACTTTTGCAAGGCACTGTGTCACGCCTTGGTCATTGTATTTTGTGTTTTTGTTATATGTTTGGGTAGGCCAGGGTGTGACATGGGTTTATATGTTGTTTTCGTATTGGGGTTTGTAGTATTTGGGATCGCGGCTAATTAGGGGTGTTGTATAGGCTTGGCTGCCTGAGGCGATTCTCAATTAGAGTCAGGTGCTTATCGTTGTCTCTGATTGGGAACCGTATTTAGGCAGCCTGAGTTCGCTTTGTATTTCGTGGGTGTTTGTTTCTGTCTCTGTGTTGTAGTCACCAGATAGGCTGTAATTAGTTTCACATTCCGTTCTGTTGTTTTTGTATTTAGATTCAGTTATTTCATGTACCGCGATTCCTTCATTAAACTCATGAATAACCTACACGCTGCATTTCGGTCCGACTCTCTTTTTTCAACAGACGAACGCCGTTACACACTGTATATGTTGAAGAGGGTGGAGCTTAAGCTGCATCCCTGCCTCAACCCAGCCCTGTGGAAAAAAAGTGTTTTTTGCCAATTTTAACTGCATACTTGTTGTTTGTGCACATGGATTCTTCTACGTCGTATGTTTTTCCCCCAACACCACTTTACACCACTTTCCATCACTTTCTATAGAAGACCTTCAAGCCAAATTGAGTCAAAGGCTTTTTTTAAATCAACAAAGCATGAGAAGACTTTGCCTTTGGTTTGTTTGTTTGTCAATTAGGGTGTGCAGGGTGAATACGTGGTGTGTCGTTCGGTAATTTGGTAGAAAGCCAATTTGACATTTTCATTGTTTTCACTGAGGAAATGTACAAGTCTGCTGTTAATGATAATGCAGAGGATTTTCCTCTCTTTCTCTCTCTCTCTCATTCTCTTTCTCGCTTTCTCTTTCTTATCCTCTCTCGCTATCTCTCTCTCGCTCTCTTTCAACAGGTTATGCTTCAGAAAAAGAAACAACTAAGGTTTGGTACTGGGTCTCACCTCAATTGTGTGTGTGCACGTTTGTGTGTCAAGCATGTGTGTGTTTTCCTGCTCAGCATGTAACATGTCTTGCCTCCGATGTCTCCCATTTCTGTGTGAATCTCCTGGATTCTTTTTCTGCACTGCTGTCAAACATTAGGATTTATCTACCCTCCCTGTCTGTCATCGTATAGACTACTCCAAACCATCCAGAAATGTAGGGTGGAAGCCTAGTCTGTTCCAGTTTAACAACATACATCACTGAAGGAAACCATCTTATTAGACGTTTTAATGGGGTTTGAAACGACACACTGCTATAGCATGATATTATTTTCATATCGGCAGTCATCTTTGTGTTTGCTCATTTGAATAATGGGCCTTTGTTTTGTCACGTGTAAGCCGTCAATGTGACTCATCGTGTAATAATGCATTGTGGGATATCTTTTATTTATTTGGTTCTGCATGAACTCCTGACTCAGATTACCACTGTAGAGAGTAAACAAGGTGGTATTTGTAAAAGGAAAATGACCTTCAAGATTGTGAAGAGTGAAGAATAACTGATGTATTTCTTGCCACTCATGGTTTGATTAATCAGTTCTAGTTGATGGAAAGGAAATGATGATGAACACTTTCACAAAGGTTAACCATTGCCAACTATTCAAACCATTGTGTTTTCCCCCAAAAAAATCTGTGTTTTCATCATGCTAACAAAAATAAAAACCAATTTTCTGTCATTGTATTTACAGAGCCTTTTTGTTAATTGTTCCAGAACAGTTGTGCGTCAAGTAAATATGACAAATTATTGTTATTACAAACCCCCCCTTTTATATCTCACCATTCTTCTACTCTAACTAATGACATGGTTTACCTAATGATTATCCACCTCATTTTTGAACGTTGCTATGGGCACATCCAAACAATGGAAGTGATAAATTTGACCTCTGCTTTTACTTCCCCACTGCAGCGTGCAAATAGGAAACATGCCAGAGTAAATTATTTTAAAGAGTACATTTCTAAATGTATGAAACTCTATTAAAATAGAATACGTGTATGAGTGTAATTTTATATTTATTTATTTTAAGTTCGCTAACGTTAGCTTTACCTACTAATAGGCTACTTCTGTTGTGATAATTACGTTAGCCAGACCTTCCAATAGGCTAGTTCTGTTGTGGTAATAACGTTAGTTAGACCTACAAGTAGGCTAGCTCTGTTGTGATAATAACATTAGCTAGACCTACCAGTAGTTATGTTGTAAAAATAACATAAGATATACCTACTAGTAGGCTAGTTCTGTTGTGATAATAACGTTAGCTAGATCTACTAGTAGGATAGGTCTGTTTGATAGTAACCTTAGCTAGACCTACCAGTAGTTCTGTTGTGATAATAATGTTATCTAGACCTACTAGTAGGCTAGTTCTGTTGTGATAATAACGTTAGGCTAAACCTGCTAGAAGTTATGTTGTGATAACAACATTAGCTAGACCTACTAGTAGGATAGATCTGTTTGATAGTAATGTTAGCTAATCCTACCAGTAGTTCTGTTGTGAAAATAACATGACATATACCTACTAGTAGGCTAGTTCTGTTGTGGTATTAACGTTAGACCTACTAGTAGGCTAGTTCTGTTGTGATAATAACGTTATCTAGCCCTACTAGTAGGTATATTGTGAAAATAATATTAGCTAGACCTGCTAGTAGTTCTGTTGTGATAATAACGTTATCTAGACCTACTAGTAGG
Source organism: Oncorhynchus gorbuscha (assembly GCF_021184085.1). Classification (NCBI taxonomy): domain Eukaryota; kingdom Metazoa; phylum Chordata; class Actinopteri; order Salmoniformes; family Salmonidae; genus Oncorhynchus; species Oncorhynchus gorbuscha. The sequence goes on from NC_060197.1 coordinate 41,900,390, forward strand.
CTAGTTCTGTTGTGATAATAACGTTAGCTAGACCTACTAGAAGCCTAGTTATGTTGTGATAATAACGTTAGCTAGACCTACTAGTAGTTATATTGTGAAAGTAATGTTAGCTAGACCGGCTAGAAGTTCTGTTGTGATAATAGCGTTATCTCGACCTACTAGCAGTTATATTGTGATAATTACATTAAATAGACCTACTTGTAGACTAGTTCTGTTGTGATAATAACATTAGCTTGACCTACTAGCAGTTATATTGTGATAATAACATTAGATAGACCTACTTGTAGTCTAGTTCTGTTGTGATAATAGCGTTAACTAGACCTACTTGTAGACTAGTTATGTTATGATAATAACGTTAGTTGTGATGTGCCATAGTTAAGGCCCGGTTCATCCACCAAGCCAATAACTATAGTGATGACTTTAATGATAAACTGCATAACTACATAACGATGAAACGTTGGTGAGCATCCACACTAGTTGAAAGTACATTGTTCTATAGTCCTACACCTGTCAATCAACTGATTAACACATTCTACTGCACACTGCCTGTTGATAAGAGGGTAACACAAGACCATTCTTATTGTTGCTAACGCACAGATACTGGTTCAGAATATTGATTGGCATAATGACAATTGCCAATAATATGTCAATGTATATATAGGCCTAATTAAAACATAATATAGAAACTCAGATTTACATGTAACAGGTGAATGCACCAATTTGTAAGTAGCTCTGGATAAGAGCATCTGCTAAATGACTTAAATGTAATGTAAATGTAATGTAACAATTCAACTACAAGCAATGTTTAGCCTGCACAACTTTTACAGCATGTCATTGCCTTGTTCCTCAAGTGGTTTGTAAGTGACTTCCATTTTTGCGAATGCTTGTCAATTCCTTTGGGTCTTGTGCAACTATTTGCAATGCATCAGTGCAACAATCTTATCATCACCTGCCAAAAGTGATAAAACCAATGCACTTCTTGTCCTCAACTTCCCCGCATGCATTTTCTAATGCTGCAGGCCTGTTTTACATTCAGCAATTAGCAAGAGTAAGTCTGCTTCTTTCCCCAGAATAGGCTATTAGGCAGAGTATAAAAAAATATACAAATAAATGTCCTATAGCTTTTGTTGCTAATAGCTTTTCCTGGGATTTCATGAGAAGAGTAATGGTCTATTGTTGAGAGGTCTGTTCACCCAGTTCAATGTAACAGCAGTAGGTTCAGGCTACTACGAGACAGTCTAATTTCCCTATACCCATCATGAGGTTGCCTATGAATGACAGTTTACAACGTAGGTCGAGAGACAAATTTGAGGTGACAGACAGTGACATCCAATACCACCTTGCACCTTGTAATCATTAGTCCAACAGTTGCAAACGAGAGAATCATTGGACAAATTCAGGTGTGTTTATCCCCGTTTTGTTCTGTTTGCTTCCATTTAGGCAACGTTTTCAACAGAAACTGCAGAATGAATACACCCCTGATCACGCGTAAACAGAGTTCACTCTCATAACAGCCACATTCTATTCCTTCTCTTCCCTCGCTTGTGGACTTCAATGCACAACAACCAGGCGAAAAAAAAACCTTTCCAAGCCAAACCTCTACAAACAGCCTACATCATTGTCATCATATTAGCTAAAGTAACATCATAGTTATATAGCTAAAATAACTAATGCACAATAGTGTAGAGTACTTAAGTAAAAATAAGTCATTTTTTGGGGTATCTGTGCTTTACTTTACTATTTATATTTTTGACAATTTTTACTTTTACTTTACTACATTCACTACATGCTTTTACACCTGCATTGTTTGCTGTTTGGGGTTTTAGGCTGGGTTTCTGTACAGCACTTTGAGATATCAGCTGATGTACGAAGGGCTATATAAATAAATTTGATTTGATTTGATTTGATATAGAAAATGATGTACTTCTTACACCATCCATTTTCCCTGACACCCAAAAGTAGTCGTAATGCTTAGCAGAACAGAAAAATTGTAAATGATGTCTAAGTGTTGGAGTGCTCCCCTGCGTAAAGAAACAAATCAAGAATAGCATGCCGTCTGTTTTGCTTAATATAAGGAATTTGAAATTATTTCTACTTTTACTTTTGATACTTAAGTATATTTTTGCAATTATATATACTTTTAATAGTTTAGTATATTTAAAAGCAAATACTTTTAGACTTTTAACTCAAGTCATATTTTACTGGGTGAATTTTACTTTTACTTGTGTCAGGATTTGGCCAGGGTTGTTCCGGTTTTTGGTCACTAGATGCCCCCATTGTGCCGTTTGACCTTTTGTTTTCCCTTGATCCCCATTATTATTTGCACCTGTGCCTCGTTTCCCCTGATTGTATTTAAACCCTTTGTTTTCCTCAGTTCTTTGCTCTGTGTTTGTATGTTAGCACCCAGCCCTAGTACTCTGTGAACTCTTGTTGATCTTGGTGGACTCTCTTGTGGAATTCTGTTTTTTTGTTCTTGTTTGTTTTTTTTTGAGTATCTTTTGAGGCTTTTTGTGCTTTACCTTCCACCTTGTGGATTTACCTTTTTGTCTTGGAGGATTACCTTTGTTCTTGTGGGATTCTTTTTGAGGTTGTGGAGTTACATGTTTTCCTGAAGAACTTCACTTTTTACTTCATTAAATACACCGTCTCAAGTACTGCTGTGTCTGCCTCATCTTCTGGGTTCGTGGCTCAGTTGACTATTCGTGGCTCAGTTAGTTAAGTGACTGTTTCTCACTCTGGAGACCCGGGTTCGTAACCGGGTCCTGACAACTTGAGTCATTTTCTATGAAGGTATCTTTACTTTTACTCAAGTATGACAATTGGGTACTTTTTCCACCACTGCTAACGCATTTGTAAACCCGCTACAATCATGCAGTAATGTTAGTGTACAGTCCGTAAGCAGTTAGACCGGAGGGGCCCAGTAACAATACATTAGTAATACCAAAACCTTACCTTGACTTGGAAGAGTTCCAGTGTTGTGTTGGAAAGTCATAGCCAGCTAGCTAATGTAGCATCCCTTCAAACTGTTCAACGATAGTCTTCTCTCTTTGAGTCAACTACTCACCACATTTTATATACTGTAGTTAGCTGTAGTTTATGCTTGCAGTACTAGATTCATTCTCTGATCCTTTGATTGAATGGATAACATTTCAGTTCATGCTGCAAGAGCTCTAATTGGCTGGAGGACATCCTCTGGAATTTGTCATAATTACTGTGTAAGTCCATGGAAGGAGGTGAGAACCAGGAGCCTCCTAGGTTTTGTATTGAAGTCAACGTAGCAAGAGGAGAACAGAAGCTAGCCGTCTTCCAACTACACCATGGTGCTACCCTAGAGTGCTATTGAGGCTACTGTAGACCTTCTTTGCAAAATAGTGTGTTTTAATCTGTTATTTGGTGACGTGATAATATTTAGTATAGTTTCATCTAAAGAGGAAAACTTTTTAAACGTTTTACAATGTACATTTTTGGATGGTCCTCCACTTCCTCCTCTAAAGAGCCTCCACTGGTGTAGCCCATGTCTCTGATGCTGTTTGGAAAAATAGAGTATAACATGTTGCAGCATTTGATTGATTGATTGATTAATTGATTGAGCAGCATTGAGCTGAGCTCAATTGCGTGTTATTTCGGTGCAGAAAAACGCCCCCCCAAGGGAAGCCAGTTTGGATTTGGCTTCACACCAATCAAATCACTTCCAAAGCAAAACACAACATTCAGAAAAACGTGTCTGTTTCTGGTCTGCTCATGTTGATGTCCTTCAGTAGCTAGCTTTTTAAATCGTCCCTTTCCTAAACCATGTAGGAGATGGGGATTTAAACTTGTGATTTTGACTTCATTCTCTGTACAGGCCAAGGATTATGACGGTGATTCTGATCTACAAGTGTCACTGTATGACAGAGCCATAGACCCTTTAGTCAACATGAAAGACAGGAGGATGGCATTGGCTTTCAACTAGCCTACAAGTAGGGTGAGTCAATATTATTTAATTTACGTGCAGGCGCGAAAGAAAAAAACAGTTTTATCAGATAACGAAATTGTAGTTTACACTATCAGCTCTCCCGAGGCTGCGTGCCCTCCCTCCCAGTCCTGGAATATGCAGCTTGAAAAGCTACCCTATTGTTTAAGTTTTTTTAGGTACGATAAATGTATCCTACCTATGCTACAAAAACACAATTTATAGAATGATGTTATTATTGTTTACAAGTGAGTACAAGACTCTAGTCTAGGCTGTAAACTACAGTGACTAACCTATGTCATTTGAATAAGCACTCAAAAGCCTGGCAATTTGAATGCAGATTTGTTTGGAAATAACTGCATCCTGATTGGGCAACTATTAGAATCTGTTATAGGGTTTTTCTCGGGCAGTTTAGCCTACATGATCCATGCACATTAGCAGGACAGTAATATGGTGCATTTTGTCATGATATATCAGCTAACAGAAACTAGTGGCGCGCAACACGCATATGAATTTGTATCCATAGTTTACACGTTTGGCTTCCTTGTTTTAAAAGCTTTCGAAAATGAGGTGGATACAGCAGACTCAGCTCTGCTTCCATAGCAACAGCTTTCTGCACTCTGTTCTGCTCACATTTCTCACCCTTACGGGCCTGTGTACTTCACCAGTGAACAGAGAAGGCACCTATACCTGATTATCAGATTACACAAATCACATATATTCAATCTAGATACACAGTCAGGTCAATAAGAAACAGGCTTTGGTGTACAGAATTGAACTTGTGTTGTGTTGAGGTTGAGTGTAGAATTGCTTATATTTTGTTATAGATACTGTAGCATCCATATTCTTGGCCACAACTGTTCTAAACAAAAAATAAGGACATATGTTACACAGATAGACATATATCAACACTGATCCAAGATTCAGGAATCTGTTGTCCACTAGTCCTATTCTGATACAGTACCATCAAATCAGATAAAGCACTTGTTTTTGATCATTTCCATGGTTCTGTATAAACAATCCCATAATTGGTTGTTTATCTCAGTGTAGACTCTGGGTTTGGGCAAATGCCATGGGCTTCTGCCAGGTTTGCTAGCCCTGAGATTCCGATAATGAACCCCCATTCTCCCTCTATACCTAGCTACACCAGTGGTGGCTGGTGGCACTTTAAATGTGGAGGACTGGCTCATAGTAATGACTGGAACAGAATAAATTGAATGGAATCAAACACATCAGACACCTGGTATTCCAATGTGTTTCATACTATTCCATTTACTCCATTTCATTCAATATTATCAGCCGATCTACATGGTTAGAGGGTCAGCTGTGTTGTTCCACTTGGCTAGCGGTAGCCCCATGTTGGTTTTCCCCTCAGTGCCGCCATTCCCCTCTTGTTTATCAATGTGTTTACTGGTGTTTGTTTCTTTCTTGACCTCCATTAACACTTGGCAACAGGCATCCAGGCTTTCAGAACGTCTGTCAGAGCCACTGACTGACTTCAACCAGCCAACTAGCACACACTGTTGGCTTGACTCGGCCAAACGAAGCACAACAAGCTGTTTGAGTAAGGAGGCGAGAGAGGAAGGAAAATGTATAAGAGAAAAGACAAAGTTATGGTATCAAGCCGCCTGTAGATCGAGCCATATCTTAAAATAAAGGCCCTTTGCTGATTTCCTGGCAGGCCAGAGTGTTGTAACAGCAGACGGGCTAGTTTAATTAGCTCCGAGTTGGCAAACAACTAGCGTTCAGGAGATACATTCACAGTACAGTGTCTCAAACTCATTACAAAAGTCTCGTTGCTTGTTCGGTTTGGAAAGCTAGCAAAGTCCTAGAGAGTTCTTTTACTTTTCACTCTCTGGTTGATTGGGTGTAATGTCGATGCGGGCGTAATGTCGATGCGGGCTGGACTGTTGGCCGCCGCTCCTTCGATATGCCTACATCTATTGCTGGAGCAACACGTCATCACTTCCTGTAGGATCCAACAAATTGTTCTGGTCGGTAACGAGTTATTTTTATGCACAGCAGGTCTAAGATCCTAAACCTCGGCACAAGATCTCGGTGTGCCTGAATGACCAGAGGAGATACTACGAGAAAGCATTACAATGCATCACCAGTGCTTCGGAGGGGTTGGGTTAAATGCGGAAGACACATTTTGGTTGAATGCATGAAGTTGCATGAAGCAACTGACTAGGTATCCAAAATAAAAGGAAACACCAACATAAATGGTGTTAATAAGACGCTGAGCCAGACATGTGATTGGTGTGCAGCTTCAACGCACCTTGGCCTAGATTTCAGTGTCTGGAACTCTATCGGAAGGATTCGATGAATTCTTCCACATTTGCTTTGAGATCTGGTGGCTGTGATGGCCATGGCATTATGGTTTACATCATTTTCATGCCCATCAAACCATTCAGTGACCTCCCGTGCCCTCTGGATGGGGGCATAGTCATCCTATTGGGGCATAGCCATGGTAGCCAAAATACTGGCCTTCCCTGCATTTTTCTACATGACCCTAACACTTCAGCTTCACTATACAAGTTACGTTGATTTGCCATCGGTGTCGCGTCAATGTGACATTCTACCTGCGCATTGTTTTTAGAGTGGAAAGGGACAGAGGGGAAGAGGGTCTTTGTTCTATTTTACCCTACTGTACTGCACCATATTCATCCATCATGCGTCAATTCAATAGCATAGGTACAGTCTTTCACAAGTAGGCATACCAATTCAAATCTTGCTAGTGGTTGACCACATTTATTAATCTAATTGCGCAAGTTGCTTTAGTGTACATTGTGAACATATTCAATGCTAGCTAATGAGAGTTTATGTTAGCTAGCAGCATCTTGACTTCATAAATCTTAGTTAAATAACCAGTGGTGTATGGTTGAAACTATATGTAACCAAAAGCAACTTTTTTTCTTATTAATTCATTTCAAACGTTAGAATGAACGTGTGCAACAACATTAGAGTGTGCATCAACATTAGAGTGTGCATCAACATTAGAGTGTGCATCAACATTAGAGTGTGCATCAACATTAGAGTGTGCATCAACATTAGAGTGTGCATCAACATTAGAGTGTGCATCAACATTAGATTGTGCATCAACATTAAGTGTGCATCAACATTAAGTGTGCATCAACATTAAGTGTGCATCAACATTAAGTGTGCATCAACATTAGATTGTGCATCAACATTAAGTGTGCATCAACATTAGAGTGTGCATCAACATTAGAGTGTGCATCAACATTAGAGTGTGCATCAACATTAGAGTGTGCATCAACATTAAGTGTGCATCAACATTAAGTGTGCATCAACATTAGATTGTGCATCAACATTAGAGTGTGCATCAACATTAGATTGTGCATCAACATTAGAGTGTGCATCAACATTAGAGTGTGCATCAACATTAGATTGTGCATCAACATTAAGTGTGCATCAACATTAAGTGTGCATCAACATTAAGTGTGCATCAACATTAGATTGTGCATCAACATTAAGTGTGCATCAACATTAGATTGTGCATCAACATTAAGTGTGCATCAACATTAAGTGTGCATCAACATTAGATTGGGCATCAACATTAAGTGTGCATCAACATTAAGTGTGCATCAACATTAGATTGGGCATCAACATTAGAGTGTGCATCAACATTAGAGTGTGCATCAACATTAGAGTGTGCATCAACATTAGAGTGTGCATCAACATTAGAGTGTGCATCAACATTAAGTGTGCATCAACACTAAGTGTGCATCAACATTAAGTGTGCATCAACATTAAGTGTGCATCAACATTAAGTGTGCATCAACATTAGAGTGTGCATCAACATTAGAGTGTGCATCAACATTAGAGTGTGCATCAACATTAAGTGTGCATCAACATTAGAGTGTGCATCAACATTAGAGTGTGCATCAACATTAGAGTGTGCATCAACATTAGAGTGTGCATCAACATTAGATTGTGCATCAACATTAGATTGTGCATCAACATTAAGTGTGCATCAACATTAAGTGTGCATCAACATTAAGTGTGCATCAACATTAAGTGTGCATCAACATTAGATTGTGCATCAACATTAAGTGTGCATCAACATTGTGCATCAACATTAGATTGTGCATCAACATTAGAGTGTGCATCAACATTGTGCATCAACATTAGAGTGTGCATCAACATTAGAGTGTGCATCAACATTAGAGTGTGCATCAACATTAGAGTGTGCATCAACATTAGAGTGTGCATCAACATTAGAGTGTGCATCAACATTAGAGTGTGCATCAACATTAGAGTGTGCATCAACATTAGAGTGTGCATCAACATTAAGTGTGCATCAACATTAGAGTGTGCATCAACATTAGAGTGTGTATCAACATTAGTGTGCATCAACATTAGAGTGTGCATCAACATTAGAGTGCATCAACATTAGAGTGCATCAACATTAGAGTGCATCAACATTGTGCATCAACATTAGAGTGTGCATCAACATTAGAGTGTGCATCAACATTAGAGTGCATCAACATTAGAGTGTGCATCAACATTAGAGTGCATCATCATTAGAGTGTGCATCAACATTAGAGTGTGCATCAACATTAGAGTGCATCAACATTAGAGTGTGCATCAACATTAGAGTGTGCATCAACATTAGAGTGTGCATCATCATTAGAGTGTGCATCAACATTAGAGTGCATCAACATTAGAGTCCATCAACATTAGAGTCCATCAACATTAGAGTGCATCAACATTAGAGTGCATCAACATTAGAGTGTGCATCAACATTAGAGTGTGCATCAACATTAGAGTGTGCATCAACATTAGAGTGTGCATCAACATTAGAGTGTGCATCAACATTAAGTGTGCATCAACATTAAGTGTGCATCAACATTAAGTGTGCATCAACATTAGAGTGTGCATCAACATTAGAGTGTGCATCAACATTAAGTGTGCATCAACATTAGAGTGTGCATCAACATTAGATTGTGCATCAACATTAAGTGTGCATCAACATTAGAGTGTGCATCAACATTAGAGTGTGCATCAACATTAGAGTGTGCATCAACATTAGAGTGTGCATCAACATTAGAGTGTGCATCAACATTAGAGTGTGCATCAACATTAGATTGTGCATCAACATTAGAGTGTGCATCAACATTAAGTGTGCATCAACATTAGAGTGTGCATCAACATTAGAGTGCATCAACATTAGAGTGCATCAACATTAGAGTGTGCATCAACATTAGAGTGTGCATCAACATTAGAGTGTGCATCAACATTAGAGTGCATCAACATTAGAGTGTGCATCAACATTAGAGTGTGCATCAACATTAGAGTGTGCATCAACATTAGAGTGTGCATCAACATTAGAGTGTGCATCAACATTAGAGTGTGCATCAACATTAGATTGTGCATCAACATTAGAGTGTGCATCAACATTAGAGTGTGCATCAACATTAGAGTGTGCATCAACATTAGAGTGTGCATCAACATTAGAGTGTGCATCAACATTAGAGTGTGCATCAACATTGTGCATCAACATTAGAGTGTGCATCAACATTAAGTGTGCATCAACATTAGAGTGTGCATCAACATTAGAGTGTGCATCAACATTAGAGTGTGCATCAACATTAGAGTGTGCATCAACATTAGAGTGTGCATCAACATTAGAGTGTGCATCAACATTAGAGTGTGCATCAACATTAGAGTGTGCATCAACATTAGAGTGTGCATCAACATTAGAGTGTGCATCAACATTAGAGTGTGCATCAACATTAGAGTGCATCAACATTAGAGTGTGCATCAACATTAGAGTGCATCAACATTAGAGTGTGCATCAACATTAGAGTGCATCAACATTAGAGTGCATCAACATTAGAGTGTGCATCAACATTAGAGTGCATCAACATTAGAGTGTGCATCAACATTAGAGTGTGCATCATCATTAGAGTGTGCATCAACATTAGAGTCCATCAACATTAGAGTGTGCATCAACATTAGAGTGCATCAACATTAGAGTGTGCATCAACATTAGAGTGTGCATCAACATTAGAGTGTGCATCAACATTAGAGTGTGCATCAACATTAGAGTGTGCATCAACATTAGAGTGCATCAACATTAGAGTGTGCATCAACATTAGAGTGCATCAACATTAGAGTGCATCAACATTAGAGTGTGCATCAACATTAGAGTGTGCATCAACATTAGAGTGTGCATCAACATTAGAGTGTGCATCAACATTAGAGTGCATCAACATTAGAGTGTGCATCAACATTAGATTGTGTGTGCATCAACATTAGAGTGCATCAACATTAGAGTGTGCATCAACATTAGAGTGTGCATCAACATTAGAGTGTGCATCAACATTAGAGTGTGCATCAACATGTGCATCAACACTAAGTGTGCATCAACATTAAGTGTGCATCAACATTAAGTGTGCATCAACATTAAGTGTGCATCAACATTAGAGTGTGCATCAACATTAGAGTGTGCATCAACATTAGAGTGTGCATCAACATTAGAGTGTGCATCAACATTAAGTGTGCATCAACATTAGAGTGTGCATCAACATTAGAGTGTGCATCAACATTAAGTGTGCATCAACATTAGAGTGTGCATCAACATTAGATTGTGCATCAACATTAAGTGTGCATCAACATTAGAGTGTGCATCAACATTAGAGTGTGCATCAACATTAGAGTGTGCATCAACATTAGAGTGTGCATCAACATTAGAGTGTGCATCAACATTAAGTGTGCATCAACATTAGAGTGTGCATCAACATTAGAGTGTGCATCAACATTAGAGTGTGCATCAACATTAGAGTGTGCATCAACATTAGAGTGTGCATCAACATTAAGTGTGCATCAACATTAAGTGTGCATCAACATTAAGTGTGCATCAACATTAGAGTGTGCATCAACATTAGAGTGTGCATCAACATTAGAGTGTGCATCAACATTAGAGTGTCAGCATCAACATTAGAGTGTGCATCAACATTAGAGTCCATCAACATTAGAGTGTGCATCAACATTAGAGTGTGCATCAACATTAGTGTGCATCAACATTAGAGTGCATCAACATTAGAGTGTGCATCAACATTAGTGTGCATCAACATTAGAGTGTGCATCAACATTAGAGTGTGCATCAACATTAGAGTGTGCATCAACATTAGAGTGTGCATCAACATTAGAGTGTGCATCAACAGTGTGCATCAACATTAGAGTGTGCATCAACATTAGAGTGTGCATCAACATTAGAGTGTGCATCAACATTAGAGTGTGCATCAACATTAGAGTGTGCATCAACATTAGAGTGTGCATCAACATTAGAGTGCATCAACATTAGAGTGCATCAACATTAGAGTGTGCATCAACATTAGAGTGTGCATCAACATTAGAGTGCATCATCATTAGAGTGTGCATCAACATTAGAGTGTGCATCAACATTAGAGTGCATCATCATTAGAGTGTGCATCAACATTAGAGTGCATCATCATTAGAGTGTGCATCAACATTAGAGTGTGCATCAACATTAGAGTGCATCATCATTAGAGTGTGCATCAACATTAGAGTGTGCATCAACATTAGAGTGTGCATCAACATTAGAGTGCATCATCATTAGAGTGTGCATCAACATTAGAGTGCATCATCATTAGAGTGTGCATCAACATTAGAGTGTGCATCAACATTAGAGTGTGCATCAACATTAGAGTGCATCATCATTAGAGTGTGCATCAACATTAGAGTGCATCAACATTAGAGTGCATCAACATTAGAGTGTGCATCAACATTAGAGTGTGCATCAACATTAGAGTGTGCATCAACATTAGAGTGTGCATCAACATTAAGTGTGCATCAACACTAAGTGTGCATCAACATTAAGTGTGCATCAACATTAAGTGTGCATCAACATTAAGTGTGCATCAACATTAGAGTGTGCATCAACATTAGAGTGTGCATCAACATTAGAGTGTGCATCAACATTAGAGTGTGCATCAACATTAAGTGTGCATCAACATTAAGTGTGCATCAACATTAGAGTGTGCATCAAAATTAAGTGTGCATCAACATTAGAGTGTGCATCAACATTAGATTGTGCATCAACATTAAGTGTGCATCAACATTAAGTGTGCATCAACATTAGAGTGTGCATCAACATTAAGTGTGCATCAACATTAGAGTGTGCATCAACATTAGAGTGTGCATCAACATGAAGTGTGCATCAACATTAGATTGTGCATCAACATTAGAGTGTGCATCAACATTAAGTGTGCATCAACATTAGAGTGTGCATCAACATTAGAGTGTGCATCAACATTAGAGTGTGCATCAACATTAGAGTGTGCATCAACATTAAGTGTGCATCAACATTAAGTGTGCATCAACATTAGAGTGTGCATCAACATTAGAGTGTGCATCAACATTAGAGTGTGCATCAACATTAGAGTGTGCATCAACATTAGAGTGCATCAACATTAGAGTCCATCAACATTAGAGTGTCCATCAACATTAGAGTGTGCATCAACATTAGAGTGCATCAACATTAGAGTGCATCAACATTAGAGTGCATCAACATTAGAGTGTGCATCAACATTAGAGTGTGCATCAACATTAGAGTGCATCAACATTAGAGTGTGCATCAACATTAGAGTGCATCATCATTAGAGTGTGCATCAACATTAGAGTGCATCAACATTAGAGTGCATCAACATTAGAGTGTGCATCAACATTAGAGTGTGCATCAACATTAGAGTGTGCATCAACATTAGAGTGTGCATCAACATTAGAGTGTGCATCAACATTAGAGTGTGCATCAACATTAGAGTGTGCATCAACATTAGAGTGTGCATCAACATTAGAGTGTGCATCAACATTAGAGTGTGCATCAACATTAGAGTGCATCAACATTAGAGTGCATCAACATTAGAGTGTGCATCAACATTAGAGTGCATCATCATTAGTGTGCATCAACATTAGAGTGCATCAACATTAGAGTGCATCAACATTAGAGTGTGCATCAACATTAGAGTGTTCATCAACATTAGAGTGCATCATCATTAGAGTGTGCATCAACATTAGAGTGCATCAACATTAGAGTGTGCATCAACATTAGAGTGCATCAACATTAGAGTGTGCATCAACATTAGAGTGCATCATCATTAGTGTGCATCAACATTAGAGTGCATCATCATTAGAGTGTGCATCAACATTAGAGTGTGCATCAACATTAGAGTGCATCATCATTAGAGTGTGCATCAACATTAGAGTGTGCATCAACAGAGTGTGCATCAACATTAGAGTGCATCATCATTAGAGTGTGCATCAACATTAGAGTGCATCATCATTAGAGTGTGCATCAACATTAGAGTGTGCATCAACATTAGAGTGTGCATCAACATTAGAGTGTGCATCAACATTAGAGTGTGCATCAACATTAGAGTGTGCATCAACATTAGAGTGTGCATCAACATTAGAGTGCATCAACATTAGAGTGCATCATCATTAGAGTGTGCATCAACATTAGAGTGCATCAACATTAGAGTGTGCATCAACATTAGAGTGTGCATCAACATTAGAGTGTGCATCAACATTAGAGTGCATCATCATTAGAGTGTGCATCAACATTAGAGTGCATCAACATTAGAGTGCATCAACATTAGAGTGCATCATCATTAGAGTGCATCATCATTAGAGTGTGCATCATCATTAGAGTGCATCATCATTAGAGTGTGCATCAACATTAGAGTGTGCATCAACATTAGAGTTTGCATCAACATTAGAGTGTGCATCAACATTAGAGTGTGCATCAACATTAGAGTGTGCATCAACATTAGAGTGTGCATCAACATTAGAGTGTGCATCAACATGTTGCACTCGAATGTGTCCGAGCGCAACACGGACAGTATAACAGAAGCATTCCCTCAATGGCTGATGGCTGATGGTAATGCCGGATGCCCGATGGCTGTAGTATAGCAGGGTCGTAAGCATGATGGGATGTTAATTGCTTAATTAACTCAGGAACCACACCTGGGTGGAAGCTCCTACTTTTAATATACTTTGTATTCTTCATTTACACAAGTGTTTCCATTATTTTGGCAGCTAACTGTACCACAATTAATATAAGTTGGGGACAGATTTAGATACCTTGAGGGACAGATGAGTGGTAGTCTTCCCTGGCAAGAAATCTACATTTCTGAGTGAGCCATATGAGCTTTCGAGGCATCCATCGCCATCCATCTCTATTCATCGGCGTCCCATAATGCACCAGCTAAATCCTCCTCCTGGAGCCACCAGCGCTCTGTGGGAGTTGATTAATGGAGAGGATTTCCAGCTATCAAGCTGGGCTCAAACTGTTCAATTATGCATCCTGGAATCTCCTCAGATCATGTTTTAGAAGTGTCTCCAGATTACAGCATTTTCATCTGTGTATTTTAGGGACCTCGGTGTGTAATGGCAAAGCAGGGAGAGATGAACATCAGAAGGCAGCTGAGGGTTTTATGAATTTGTGTACATGAGAAGATTTCTGTCAGTGTGAGTTAAAGTCAAGGGATCGGATGAAATTAGTCGATTTACTCTTTCATGAGGACAACGGCAGGGTTGTCATAATGATTTTGGCGCGAGCCGGATCGCATATTTAAAGTTAATCAAAATGCATGGCGGGGGCAAAAGCAGGCAGTCGGCTGATTCGCGCTGGAAACCGTACGCCAGCCATTCACAACCTGTCACAAGCAGCTGTTGTTGTCAAGCACAGCTGGTCTGAGACTGCCTTACGATTGTTTGGTTGCTCGGCAGACACTCTTGCACTGTGGTACCTTTCCTATTTTACCCTCATAGTTATATGCAATAGGTTTTTCCAGCTGATTGTTTAGTGTAATGACTGAGACAACTTTAACGGTTTTATCCTTTGGACAAGGTTTTCCATACACACAAGGGTAGCAATTCAATAACATTGTGATAACGCAGGTATAAGAGCAAATTAGTGTTTCACAGTGTAGATATTTTATATCTTGAATTTATTTCAACTATTTAACTGCAAAGTGCTTTAACTTTCCCATGTTTCCTAACGGATTCATATCATTCCAAACTCCCACTACTCCCCCATGTTGGCTCAAAGAGTCCAACGAGACCACTTAAGGGACCAGCAGCCAGCTAATTCATTCTACAATTTATTAGCGTTTCCGTCAAACCCGCGTATGACTTAGCCTGGCACGGTGGTGAAGAGCCTTCATGTGTAAAAGTGTGATGTCAAGGTCTACTGGGATGAATTACAGCTTAATGTCGTTCCATTTATTCCTTCATCAATAAAATGTGAAAAAAAGAAGATTATTTGTGATATTGACGTACATTTCAACGCTAGGTGCTTAGAGGGATGGTGTCAACCTATTTTTAACACTGGGGAAAGCCAGAATGACTATGAGCTCAGCGATGCATCTTAGTCTCAGAGTGAACATTGCTATAAACTATACTAAGCATGGAAACATGTTTTACTTTACCTTAGGCCACTTTGATGCAAATGAAGTAAACTTTACATGATGATGATGCCAGCAAGTCAATATATAGAGACATACAGAGACCTCTGCCCACATATAACAGATGATTGAAGTAGGCAACATAGAGTGCAGTCGGAGAGTATTCAGACCCCTTGACTTATTTCACATTTTGTTACGTTACAGCCATATCCTAAAATGTGTAAAACAAAAAATGCTCCTCATCAATCTGCACACAATACCCCATAACGACATCACAATACCCCATAATGACAAATAGAAAATAGAAATACCTTATTTACAGAAGTATTCAGACACTTTGCTATGATACTCGAAATTGAGATAAGGTGCATCCTGTTTCCATTTGATCATCCTTGAGATGTTTATTCGACTTGATTGGAGTTCACCTGTGTTAATTTTCAATTGATTGGACATAATTTGGAATGGCACATACCTGTCTAAGGAAGAATTTTGGAACCACCAATACTCTTCTTAGAGCTGGCCACCTGGCCAAACTGAGCAATAGTGGGAGAAGGGCCTTGGTCAGGAAGATGATGACCATGAACTCGATGGTCACTCTCACATAACTCTAGAGTTCCTCTGTAGAGATGGAAGAACCTTCCAGAAGGACAACCATCTCTGCAGCACTCCACCAATCAGGCCTTTATGGTAGAGTGGTCAGACGGAAGCCATTCCTCAGTAAAAGGCTCAACAGTCCAATAGGAGTTTGCTAAAAGGCACCTGAAGGACTCTGAGACCATGAGAAACAAGATGCTCTGGTCTGATGAAAATAAATTGAACTCTTTGGCCTGAATGCCAAGTGTCACATCTGGAGGAAACCTGGCACCATCTCTATGGTGAAGCTTGGTGGTGGCAGCATGATGCTGCTGGGAATTTTTTCAGAGGCAGGTACTGGGAGAGAGATAGTGAACATCCAAGACAATGCAGGAGTGGCTTCGGGACAAGTCTCTGAATGTTCTTTAGTAGCCCAGCCAGAGACCGGACTTGAACCCGATCCAACATCTCTGTAGACAAGTGAAAAACGCTGTGTAGCAACGCTCCCTAACCAACCTGACAAGAGCTTAAGAGGATCTGCAGAGAAGAAATGGGAGAAACCCACCAAATACAGATGTGCCAAGCTTGTAGTTTCATAGCCAAGAAGACTCAAGGCTGTAATCGCTGCCAAATGTGCTTCAACAAAGTACTGAGTAAAGGGTATGAATAATTATGTAAATGAAATTATATTTCAGTTTTGTTGTATCGTGTGTAGATAGATTGATGAAGATTCTTTCGTTTTTTTTAAATACATTTTAGAATAAGGCTGTAAAGTATCAAACTGTGGAAAACATCAAGGGGTCTGAACACTTACAGATTGCACTGTACATTGCAACACATAATAACACATTAATTGAAAAGTCAAAGGCCAAATCTTTCCTTTTCCTGTGGTTGGCTAATCATTCCAGATATAGGGAGACCTGTCGAGGCTCAGCCTAGGTGGGTAAAATTACTTTGAAAGGTAAATAAAAAAATAAATAAGAAATAGACACTATCTGAGTCTCGCTGTGCTTCTGGTATTGGGTATGGATCCCTGGCGTGCAACAGGTGGAGAGAAGGACAAAGCAACGAATTAAATCAATACTTTCACCCTTCCTCTAATTGCGGTGTTGGAGCCAAAGGTTTTTATTAGAGAACCTGGTCAAACTTTTAATATACCTGGAGCCCCCAGGAGCATGTTGCTATCCCCTGTCTGCTAGGGATGCTATTGTTTAAAAACAAAGCATTCTGGGAAGGTCTTACGCACGCTCCTTTTCCTCCAGTCAGCCCTGGCAACACGGATTTTCAGAAGAATGGTTTACAAAGTCACACCGTCTGCATTAAGCTGTTTATGAGAGGAGGCTATTTAACATACCTTCTCTGGTGCAGAAATTATTCAAAACAAAAGGTTAGTGCAGCGAGGAGATTTGAGCTGAACTGGAGATTTTCCTCCTCACTTGAAACACAACGCAGCTGAAATTGGATGCATTGGCAAAAATAATGCAATTTCAGATGTAATCAAATGTGTGACTCAGAGAGTGAGGTTGAAGCACATTCTAAATTCTACAGAGGTGGATCAGGTTTTGTGGGTGATACATTAAAAAAATAATAATAATATGGACATTGAATGTTATGGTAATGTCAGGTTTTGTACTAGAATAAAATAAAATGACGCACACAAATGCTGATATCTCAAAGTGAATTATTACTTGTCAATTTTCAGCACGTTTATAAAGAAGATGGCTACCCGTCAATGGCAATAATTTTGATCTATTGAAGAAAAAGTAATCTAAAAATAATGTGAAACACAACTATGATCTATAACAACTATAACTAGGACCAACACCTAACCAGAACGTGATATAACATAGATATGATCGAATACAGAATTGAGCTGCAAATCGCAAAGCTACACCAACAGACGGCAGATGCTTCTCACACGAAGATAATAAAATGTCTGTCCACTGTCAACCAGGCCTGACTTGCAACTTTTTTAATATCTCTGCTCTTTTGGCCCTGTGTCAATTCATTAATCCCCACATAAACTGAGAGAGCTTCTGAATGTCACTGTGGACTGTGGCGAAGGCGACAAACAAAACACTGTCTTTGGCAGAGAGACACTGATGTTTAATTTCTTACTGAAGATAGTATAGATTTGCAAAATGTTTCAAGTATTAGTAATACGACATTTAAAAGGAAAGAATGGCAGATGACTAGCATGCATTTCCCCCTCAAAGTTTGTTGAATACTTCAAGCCAATCAAAATGCATCTCTCATTCGAGTTCTTCAATCAGAAACTTTTTGATGCCCCCCCCCTCACACTCCAAACAGAATAACGATCACACTTGAATTAGCAGCGTCAAAAAGAACATTGCATTGGAACAAAAATGATTGTGCTTGTATTAACTCGAAGCATTAGTTTACAGAGCGGTACAGGGATTATACACTCAGAATATTTAACAAGTCCCTTCGGTATAGAGGTCGCAGATGAGCAAACGATGTTTGAAACAGAAGCTGCTTTTAAAACAAACATCAAATAATAATAGCTTCTGGAGTCTACCACTGAGACGTCTGTAATTTTAATTAGTAATGATACTTTGACTGTCATGCAAATCTTCCTCGACAGTCAGACAGAGGACTAAGACGGTGCTTTTTGATATAAGCACTTCAGTTATCAAATCAAATTTTATTGGTCACATACACATGGTGAGCAGATGTTATTGTGAGTATAGCGAAATACTTCTGCTTCTAGTTCCGACAGTGCATTAATAACAAACAAGTAATATCTAACAATTCCTAATACACACAAATCTATGTAAAGGAATACAATATAAATATATATAAAGATTAACATATGGATGAGCAATGTCAGAGCGGCATAGGCTAAAATGCAATAGATAGTATAGAATACAGTATATAAATAAGAGCTAACGCAAGATATGTCAACATTATTAATGTGGCATTATTAAAGTGACTAGTGTTCCATTAGTGGCCAATGATTTCAAGCCTGTATGTGGCAGCAGCCGCTCTGTGCTAGTGATGGCTGTTTAACTTCTCTAGGGTAGGGGGCACTATTTTCACCTCCGTATGAAAAGCATGCCCAAAGTAAACTGCCTGCTACTCCAGCCTAGAAGCTAGGATATGCATATAACTAGTACATTTGGATAGAAAACACTCTAAAGTTTCCAAAACTGTTAAAATAATGTCTGTATAACAGACCTGATTTGGCAGCCGAAAACCTGAGAACAATCCAGGAAGTAGGATTTAGTTTATTTTTGTAGTTTTCTATTTAATGCCATTACAGTATCCATTGGCTTAGGACTCAAATTGGAGTTCCTATGCCTTCCACTAGATGTAAACAGTCTTTAAAATTTGTTTCAGGCTTGTATTCTGAAAAATGAGGGAGTGAGACCAGTCTGAATGACTGGACCAAAAGGTGTCACAGAACTTTTTCATGCGTTATCCCGAGAGCGCTCCTTTCTTGTTTAAGGATGGTGCCATGTACACCGGCCCAAGGAGACATGGCACCTAGCCTTTTGCCCACGCTAGCCCGGCCGATACGAGGTGCTGCAATGTACCGCACCGGGCTATGCACACGCGCTGGGGACACCGTGCACCTCACGGCATAACAGGGTGCCTGCCCGGTCCCTGTCGCTCTCCTGTAAGCATGGGGAGTTGGCTCAGGTCTCCTACCTGACTTAGACACACTCCCCGTGTGCCTCCCCAATACATTTTTGGGGCTGCCTCTCAGGCTTCCTTGCCAGCCGTGTTCCCTCGAAGCGCTGGCTCCCATTACCTGCTGCCTCCGCTCTCCTGGCTGCCTCCACCTGTTCCGTCCTGCCAGGATCTCCTCGCATGTGTAGCAACCCCTGCCATCCAAAACGTCCTCCCATGTTCAGGAGTCCTGAGATCGCTGCTGTCCGATACCACGCTGCTTGGTCCTTTTTTGGTGGGTGGTTCTGTAATGCTTGTCATCTGGGGAAGGACAGGAGGACCAAGGTGCAGCATGGTAAGTGTTCATATTTTACATATTTTAATGAACCGTGAAAACAAAACAATAAACAACCAACGAACAGTCCTGTAAGGTGCAATACAACACTAAACAGAAACCACCCACAAAACACAATAGAAAACAGGCTATCTAAAAACGGTTCTCAATCAGACAACGATTGACAGCTGCCTCTGATTGGGAACCATACCAGGCCAAACACAGAAATAGAAAATCATACCAAACTAACATAGACAACCCACCCAACTCACGCCCTGACCATACTAAAACAAAAGACAAAACAAAGGAACTAAGGTCAGAACGTGACACAGCTGGACTGCGCATGCTCTACTGATGCGGCTAGGGATTTTGTCAGGGCCAGCAGCTTTGCGAGAGTTAACACATTTAAATGTCTCACTCACGTCAGCCACGGAGAAGGAGAGCCCACAGTCTTTGGTAGCAGGCTGCATCGGTGACACTGTATTATCCTCAATGTGGGCAAAGAAGGTGTTTAGTTTGTCTGGAAGCAAGACGTTGGTGTACGCGGCGTTGCTGGTTTTCCTTTTGTAGTCTGTGATTGTCTGTAGACCCTGCTATATACGTCTTGTGTCTGAGCCGTTGAATTGCGACTCTACTTTGTCTCTATACTGACATTTTGTTTGTTTGATTGCTTTGCGGAGGGAATGACTACTCTGCTGTATTCTGCCATATTCCTAGTTGCCTTGCCATGGTTAAATGCAGTTTTACAAGTTTTACATTTTGCGAGGACGCTGCCATCTATCCACTGTTTCTGGTTAGGGTAGGTTTTAATAGTCACAGTGTGTACAACATTTCCTATACACTTCCCTATAAATTCACTTCCCGAATCAGGGTATATGCGATATTATTCTCTGAGGTTTCCCGGTCTGGGTGATCAAAACAATCTTGAAGCATGGTTTCCGATTGGTCAGACCAGCATCGAATATCCTTAGCACAGGTACATCCTGTTTGAGTTTCTGCCTATAGGATTGGAGGTGCAAAATGGAGTCGTGGTCAGATTTGCTGAAAGGAGGGCGGGGGGGGCCTTGTATACATTGCAGAAGTTAGAGTAACAATGTTCCATTGTCTTTACAGCACAAGTGCTACAGTCAAAATGCTGATAGAATTTAGGTAGCCATTTTCTCAAATTTCCTTTGTCAAAATCCTCAGCTACAACAAATGCTGCCTCGGGATATATGGTTTCGATTTTACATTAAGTCCAGTGAAGTTTCTTGAGGGCCGTTTTGGTATTGGCTTGAGGGGGTGACAATAACCGAAGAGAATTCTGTTGGGAGATAATACGTTCGGCATTTGGTTGTGAGGAATTATAGGTCAGGTGAAAATTCCTGGTCATAGTGCTGGTGAGTTGACGCCGTTATGATTTCCAATAGTTCTTCCCGGCTGTATGTAATAACACTTAAGATTTTCTGGGCTAACAATGTAAGAAATAAAACATAAAAAAACGAAATACTGCAAAATCTCCTAAGGACTAGAAGCGAGGCGGCCATGTCTGAGGCACCATTTTAGTTTGAGCGAGCGTTACAGTATTTCAATTGAAACAGGTGAAATAGTAAGTGTTCTTGCTTCGTAACAATATGTCTCGCCCAATACTGTCGTTTTTGAGATAACTTTCTGTTTCATGTGACAGAAACCAATGGGTTTCGACCTTTACCTCGGAAGACTGGCGTCTCAGTGGGAAATGCAAGCATTCAGAAGTCCCAGAGCCCTGACTCCATCCCTCCCTCTGAAAATGTATGTGTGGGCCAGCCGGGTGCAGAAAACAACCTCCCATGGCCTTGGCTTACTCTATAAATAACATGTTTGTCTCAATCTATCAGCTGCTTACTGGAAGTGGAGCTGGTGCCTTAGCAGTGTGTGGGGGCAGCAGTGTTAGCCCGGTGTCTAAAGTATCATGATGTCTAAGCATGCTCTCTGGACAGGGAGGAGGAGGAAGTGGGCAGTCCAGTCCACTGCAGTGCCATTATGATAGCTTCATCTCTGCCTATCCATCATGGTTAAGTACCAGAAGGTTCAGCCCATTTCACTGGGCAGTTTGCCCAGCCACCGGACGTCCCTAGGGAACAGTTCAGGTGGCCTCCAGGGATTTGAGGGCCACATCTCATTGCAACATCCACTCTAATAATTAACATCCTGGGCCTGGTCATGTGGTCTGGAATATGAAATTACAGAACTTGACATAACATTCTTTGTATCGAGAAATTAACGGATTTCAGGGATAGCGGACGTTATTTGTATAATGATTCTCAATGATAGTCTTTCAACATGGGTAGATTACATGGATGTCATTCACAGATGACATCTTCCTCCCTCTCCTCCTGTAGTTCAGTCAGGGAGTTAGTCATTCCCACTCCAAGCAGATGTGTTATTTTGCACTTCCTAATTATAACTCTTAATCAGGCCCTGGTTTGATTGGTTTTAACTGATAACTAGATGAGAGAAGTGGAAAAAAATGACCAGGCAATCAGAACATTCTCAATTGGAGGGGAAAAAATGCCTTTTTGTTATCACAGCAGGGAAAGAAATGGAAGGTACTTTCGGAGCCGGAGCCCGGCTGTTTTTTAAACAAATTTGAAACGTGCTACGTGAGCATCCTCGCAAGGTGACGAGGGGTAGCGGGTGAGATCGTTTGCCAGGGCCCAGCTCACTTTGTACTTTTTTAGACTTTTGTTCTTTTATTAAAAGTGGCAAATACTTCTTGGGACAGACTTCCAGATGGCCGTCTGTCAGAACCCCAGCCAGCGTCCTCTTCCTTAAACTCTATCCGTTGACTTTGCTCTCCTTTCATGCCAATCACCTTCCCTGATAATCTTCTTGAGTGATCAAGACAACCTGTTTTAAGGAGGGTGTTCCAGCATTAAGAAGTCATTTGAGGGAATTTGGCAGGGCTAGGTGGGATGACATCACTTCAGTTATATCACTTCAGCTTGTATTAGTATTGCTGGTGACGGTATCAGGGGAGGAGGGAGCTAGTCTGCTACATCTTAATGATGCAAAGAAGCAAAGTCATCGGCAGTTCACTGCTATCCAAAAACATGTCAATCTCATAACTGTGCTTATTAAACTTTTACAAGCCCAAAGGCAGGTGACTATCATATTCAGGAGGGAGTCCAGGCGTTTTTTTTTATCATACTCTCTCTTTCTCTCTCTCTCTCTTTCTCACTCTCTCTCTCTCTATCTGCCTTTCTCTCTCTCTCTTACTATTTCTCTCTCTCTCTTACTCTTTCTCTCTCTCACTCTCTCTCCCTCACACTCTCTCTCCCTCACTCTCTCTTTCTCTCTGTCTCTTTCTCTGTCTTTTTCTTGGAAAAGGTTGTTCAAATTTTGGAACTCTTATAGTCCATTTGTTTTGCATCTTTTCAAAACATCTCCTCCAGATGCTTAGTTTTGAAATCAAAATGAAACTCAAATCACGAGTGGCTTGTTTTCCCTGCTCTGAAATAGTTGCAATTAGTTTTCTGGTGCCAAGCCGCATTGTTATAAAGCTGATGCATGCCAACTGCTTTAGAAATTGGCCAGCAAAGGCCTAAGACAACCATCTGATGCAGTGTCTGTAATGGCTTTATTTGTGTTCCCAAAGAACATAATGAAGAAGAAATGCATAATTAAATTCACAATCTCAGCCAATATTGTGTTACTCACACAGTCGTACTGTTTTTAGGGTTGTGTAATTGATGTTCACAGCCATTAAATGTTAAACAAATGACATGACCCCACCTAGCTATTCTCTATGAGTTCATGTTTTACTCTTCATTTATTTCCTTTGTGGAATTCCAGCTCATTCAAAACCACCTTCTTTACTAATTAGCTGCAATAGTTATTAGGGTTTAAAGCACCAACAGTGGTCAAGTAGTCAAAAACGTCATTGTTACGAAATCCATTAAAAAAATATATTTCTGAAACGTTCTATCTTTGTCGAGCAAGAAGAAAATGGTTTCCGTGTTAATATGGAGGAATGAAAAAATAAGATGTCTTTGGTATACTAGTGAGCTGATGTAACTGAAAAATGTGACTCATATGTGCATTTTGTGATAAAAGCAGCAAATGTGGAACATATGTAGATGTGGCCTGAAAAGATAGATGAAGAGTTGATTTCCAAAACACTATACACGTATTTTTCACATTTGTGTTTTTTCATAAAAAATAATCAATTTATGGCCTTGGTATATATAATATACTGTTAAACTTTTTTATTAATATATTTTAGATGTGTAATACAATTAGTTTTTTTGCAAAACACTATACAGTTGAAGTCGGAAGTTTACATACACTTAGGTTAGAGTCATTAAAACTTGTTTTTCAACCACTCCACAAATTTCTTGTAAACAAACTATAGTTTTGGCAAGTCGGTTAGGACATCTACTTTGTGCATGACACAAGTCATTTTTACAACAAATCTTTACAGACAGATTATTTCACTTATAATTTACTGTATCACAATGACAGTCGGTCAGAAGTTTACATACACTAACTTGACTGTGCCTTTAAAATTCCAGAAAATGATGTCATGGCTTTAGAAGCTTCTGATAGGCTAATTGACAATATTTGAGTCAATTGGAAAGAAATCAGTCACGACCTCAGAGTTTTTGGGGGGAATTTCTGAAAGCCTGAAGGTACCACGTTCATCTGTACAAACAATAGTACGCAAGTATAAACACCATGGGACCATGCAGCCGTCATACCGCTCAGGATGGAGACATGTTCTGTCTCATAAAGATGAACGTACTTTGGTGCGAAAAGTGCAAATCAATCCCAGAACAACAGCAAAGGACCTTGTGAAGATGCTGGAGGAAAAAAGTATCTATATCCACAGTAAAACGAGTCCTATATCGACATAACCTGAAAGGCCTCTCAGGAAGGAAGAAGCCACTGCTCCAAAACCGCCATAAACAAGCCAGACTACGGTTTGCAACTGCACATGGGGACAAAGATCGTACTTTTTGGAAAAATGTCCTCTGGTCCGATTAAACAAAAATAGAACTGTTTGGCCATAATGACCTTCTTTATGTTTGGAGGAAAAAGGGGGACACTTGCAAGCCGAAGAACACCATCCCAACAATGAAGCACGGGGGTGGCAGCATCACACCTCTCTACTACCCCAGACCCATCTCTTACACCTCTCTACTACCCCAGACCCATCACTTACACCTCTCTACTACCCCAGATCCATCTCTTACACCTCTCTACTACCCCAGACCCATCTCTTACACCTCTCTACTACCCCAGACCCATCTCTTACACCTCTCTACTACCCCAGACCCATCTCTTACACCTATCTACTACACCAGACCCATCTCCAACACCTCTCTACTACCCCTGACCCATCTCTTACACCTCTCTACTACCCCAGACCCATCTCTTACACCTCTCTACTGCCCTAGACCCATCTCTTACACCTCTCTACTGCCCCAGACCCATCTCTTACACCTCTCTACTACCCCAGACCCATCTCTTACACCTCTCTACTACACCAGACCCATCTCTTACACCTCTCTACTGCCCCAGACCCATCTCCTACACCTCTCTACTACCCCTGACCCATCTCTTACACCTCTCTACTACCCCAGACCCATCTCTTACACCTCTCTACTGCCCTAGACCCATCTCTTACACCTCTCTACTGCCCCAGACCCATCTCTTACACCTCTCCACTACCCCAGACCCATCTCTTACACCTCTCTACTACCCCGGACCCATCTCTTACACCTCTCTACTGCCCCAGACCCATCTCGTACACCTCTCTACTGCCCCAGACCCATCTCTTACACCTCTCTACTACCTCAGACCCATTTCTTATACCTCTCTACTGCCGCAGACCCATTTCTTACACCTCTATACTACCCCAGACCCATCTTTTACACCTCTCTACTACCCCAGATCCATCTCTTACACCTCTCTACTACCCCAGACCCATCACTTACACCTCTCTACTACACCAGACCCATCTCTTACACCTCTCTACTGCCCCAGACCCATCTCCTACACCTCTCTACTACCCCTGACCCATCTCTTACACCTCTCTACTACCCCAGACCCATCTCTTACACCTCTCTACTGCCCTAGACCCATCTCTTACACCTCTCTACTGCCCCAGACCCATCTCTTACACCTCTCCACTACCCCAGACCCATCTCTTACACCTCTCTACTACCCCAGACCCATCTCTTACACCTCTCTACTGCCCCAGACCCATCTCGTACACCTCTCTACTGCCCCAGACCCATCTCTTACACCTCTCTACTACCTTAGACCCATTTCATATACCTCTCTACTGCCGCAGACCCATTTCTTACACCTCTATACTACCCCAGACCCATCTTTTACACCTCTCTACTACCCCAGATCCATCTCTTACACCTCTCTACTACCCCATACCCATCTCTTACACCTCTCTACTGCCCCAGACCCATCTCTTACACCTCTCTACTACCCCAGACACATCTCTTACACCTCTCTACTACCCCAGACCCATCTCTTACACCTCTCTACTGCCCTAGACCCATCTCTTACACCTCTCTACTGCCCCAGACCCATCTCTTACACCTCTCTACTACTCCAGACCCATCTCTTACACCTCTCTACTGCCCCAGACCCATCTCTTACACCTCTCTACTACCCCAGACACATCTCTTACACCTCTCTACTACCCCAGCCCCATCTATTACACCTCTCTACTACCCCATACCCATCTCTTACACCTCTCTACTACCACAGACCCATCTCTTACACCTCTCTACTACTCCAGACCCATCTCTTACACCTCACTACTACCCCAGACCCAGCTATTATACCTCTCTACTACCCCAGACCCATCTCTTACACCTCTCTACTACCCCAGACCCATCTCTTACACCTCTCTACCACCCCAGACCCATCTCTTACCTCTCTCTACTACTCCAGACCCATCTCTTACACCTCTATACTACCCCAGACCCATCTCTTACACCTCTCTACTACTCCAGACCCATCTCTTACACCTCTATACTACGCCAGACCCATCTATTACACCTCTCTACTACACCAGACCCATCTCTTACACCTCTATACTACCCCAGACCCATCTATTACACCTCTCTACTACCCCAGACCCATCTCGTAAACCTCTCTACTACCACAGAACCATCACTTACACCTCTCTACTACCCCAGACCCATCACTTACACCTCTCTACTACCCCAGACCCATCTCTTACACCTCTCTACTACCCCAGACCCATCTCTTACACCTCTCTACTACTCCAGACCCATCTCTTACACCTCTATACTACCCCAGACCCATCTCTTACACCTCTCTACTACTCCAGACCCATCTCTTACACCTCACTACCACCCCAGACCCATCTCTTACACCTCTCTACTACCCCAGACCCATCTCTTACACCTCTCTACTGCCCTAGACCCATCTCTTACACCTCTCTACTGCCCCAGACCCATCTCTTACACCTCTCTACTACCCCAGACCCATCTCTTACACCTCTCTACTACCCCAGACCCATCTCTTACACCTCTCTACTGCCCCAGACCCATCTCGTACACCTCTCTACTGCCCCAGACCCATCTCTTACACCTCTCTACTACCTCAGACCCATTTCTTATACCTCTCTACTGCCGCAGACCCATTTCTTACACCTCTATACTACCCCAGACCCATCTTTTACACCTCTCTACTACCCCAGATCCATCTCTTACACCTCTCTACTACTCCAGACCCATCTCTTACACCTCTCTACTGCCCCAGACCCATCTCTTACAACTCTCTACTACCCCAGACACATCTCTTACACCTCTCTACTACCCCAGACCCATCTCTTACACCTCTCTACTGCCCTAGACCCATCTCTTACACCTCTCTACTGCCCCAGACCCATCTCTTACACCTCTCTACTACCCCAGACCCATCTCTTACACCTCTCTACTACCCCAGACCCATCTCTTACACCTCTCTACTGCCACAGACCCATTTCTTACACCTCTATACTACCCCAGACCCATCTTTTACACCTCTCTACTACCCCAGATCCATCTCTTACACCTCTCTACTACTCCAGACCCATCTCTTACACCTCTCTACTGCCCCAGACCCATCTCTTACACCTCTCTACTACCCCAGACACATCTCTTACACCTCTCTACTACCCCAGCCCCATCTATTACACCTCTCTACTACCCCATACCCATCTCTTACACCTCTCTACTACCACAGACCCATCTCTTACACCTCTCTACTACTCCAGACCCATCTCTTACACCTCACTACTACCCCAGACCCAGCTATTATACCTCTCTACTACCCCAGACCCATCTCTTACACCTCTCTACTACCCCAGACCCATCTCTTACACCTCTCTACCACCCCAGACCCATCTCTTACCTCTCTCTACTACTCCAGACCCATCTCTTACACCTCTATACTACCCCAGACCCATCTCTTACACCTCTCTACTACTCCAGACCCATCTCTTACACCTCTATACTACGCCAGACCCATCTATTACACCTCTCTACTACACCAGACCCATCTCTTACACCTCTATACTACCCCAGACCCATCTATTACACCTCTCTACTACCCCAGACCCATCTCGTAAACCTCTCTACTACCACAGAACCATCACTTACACCTCTCTACTACCCCAGACCCATCACTTACACCTCTCTACTACCCCAGACCCATCTCTTACACCTCTCTACTACCCCAGACCCATCTCTTACACCTCTCTACTACTCCAGACCCATCTCTTACACCTCTATACTACCCCAGACCCATCTCTTACACCTCTCTACTACTCCAGACCCATCTCTTACACCTCTCTACCACCCCAGACCCATCTCTTACACCTCTCTACTACCCCAGACCCATCTCTTACACCTCTCTACTACCCCAGACCCATCTCTTACACCTCTATACTACCCCAGACCCATCTATTACACCTCTCTACTACCCCAGACCCATCTCGTAAACCTCTCTACTACCACAGAACAATCACTTACACCTCTCTACTACCCCAGACCCATCTCTTACATCTCTCTACTCTAGTTATAACCTCTAGTTATAGCCTACTCTGTGTATGATACCACTGATTATAGCCTACTCTGTGTATGATACCTCTGGTTATAGCCTACTCTGTGTATGATACCTCTGGTTATAGCCTTCTCTATGACCACTGGTTATAGCCTACTCTGTGTATGATACCTCTGGTTATAGCCTACTCTATGGCCACTGGTTGTAGCATTCTCTATGACCAGTGGTTATAGACTTTTCTATGACTGCTGGTTACAGCCTACTCTGTGTATTAGACCAATTATTATAGCGTTCTCTAGTACCAGTGGTTATAGCCTTCTCTATGGCCACTGATTTAAAGAACATGTACAGTATGATGTCAGCTTGATAAGATATCGGCATGGCGCACATCAACCAGCTTTATCCCCTCTAGTGTTATTACCCCAGCATGAGCGCATAAAACCAAGTACCTGGCTGCCTGCTGATAAAAACAGAATAGAAAAATGGCCGACAAAAACAGAGCTAGAAATACTTTATTTTGGGTTTCTGCCCGGGTGAGAAGCGAATGTCACGCACACCTGATGTATCAACAGAAGTCAAATGATGTGAATACATTAGTCAGAATCTCAACTCAGAACCAGTGAGAAGGAACCAGTAGATATTTATTCTCCATTGAGGCTAGTCTACAGAGCCAGCCGGCCTATCGTACGACTTCACCAGTAGAATTTAATGATAGTGATAACTTGAATTGTTATAGTGTATCAATAGAAATATCTTCTGAAGCTGGTCAAACAGACTCATTTAATGAAGCAGGTATGTTTCAATGGGATATTTCCCTATGGGACCATGGGTATATATAGATGTATGAATATTACATACGTGTGTACCCAGAAAGAGAAATACAGCCAATAATATGGTGCATGTGGAAACAACCAACTAAAACAACCAACTGAATGCCCAAGGATAGGTTATTATGTCCCTGACATCTTGCTGATGCATCTGCTATCCCGTGTCTCTTTGCCCACGTGCAATCAACTTGGGACATCATTTACACAAACAAATCTACAGGCAGCAGCATCAGAGAAGCGAACTAATGGTTCATCCTTGTTAGGCCCACGCAGGTCAAATCGATAGGACTCTCTCTCTCTTCCAGCCTTGGTCTAATGTAATGCCAAGGGTCTGAAAATGTCTCCTAATTTACTGCGTTGGAGCACTTAGAGATGGAGATGAGAGAACGCCTCAGGTTTCTGCTGACTTGATCTTGGCTCTTTTCATCCCCAAATATATCATAACAGAAGATGGAAAAACAACGCCATGATCAAAGGACACAAATGTGCTTTTAGGATGAGTGCCAGTTAACTTCTCTTTGTGTTTGCAACCTGTTTGCTGTTTCAGTTTTTTTTTCTTCTCCCAGTTTGTTTGGCATTTCAAACGTATTTTTTCATTATAGATTACATTTAAAGTGTGTTTTTTGACTCCCGAGTTCTTGCAAGTGAGCATGTCTTTTTGCAGCTCTTTGTGTATGGAAGTGTCATAGTGCGTACTATATGTACTGGTACAGTACATGTACATTTGTTTCACTCCATCCGCGTAGCGCTGCGCTGTCACTATTCTCAGTTATATTACACATTTTCCTATTTTCCTAACAACCTGTGGTACATATATGTACACTTCATATCCCAGCTGCAACCTTCTGGGGGGTCCAGGAGGAGTTGTCCCAACGGACAACAACACATCATTTCCCTCTCCCGTCGAGGGCCAACGTTTGACATCGCCACACAGAGCCAGCACTCATGATCCCATTGGCTTGTTCATTCAATGTTCCCTTCAACATTGTCCTGTACTGCATCGCCTTCAGTGGTAGAAAACAAAGAGAGTTTGCTGCAGTGGAGGCTTCTGAGGGGAGGACGGCACATAGTAATCGATGCACCGCCACAACCAATACTTCTTTACAGAGAACACTACAGCAGAAGCTTCCTTCCTCTGCTACTCTATCATCCACGTGAGGCTACAATAAGTCAAGTTTCCCCGGGAATTTGTGAAGCGCTGGGGAAGCTGTGGAGCCCTGGGGAAGTTGTGAAGCGCTGGGGAAGCTGTGAAGCCGGCTGGGGAAGCTGTGAAGCCAGCTGGGGAAGTTGTGAATCCCTGGGGAAGCTGTGAAGCGCTGGGGAAGCTGTGAAGCCCTGGGGAAGCTGTGAAGCGCCGGGGAAGCTGTGAAGCCAGCTGGGGAAGTTGTGAATCCCTGGGGAAGCTGTGAAGCGCTGGGGAAGTTGTGAATCCCTGGGGAAGCTGTGAAGCGCTGGGGAAGCTGTGAAGCCAGCTGGGGAAGCTGTGAAGCCAGCTGGGGAAGTTGTGAATCCCTGGGGAAGCTGTGAAGCGCTGGGGAAGCTGTGAAGCCCTGGGGAAGCTGTGAAGCCAGCTGGGGAAGTTGTGAATACCTGGGGAAGTTGTGAATCCCTGGGGAAGCTGTGAAGCCAGCTGGGGAAGTTGTGAATCCCTGGGGAAGCTGTGAAGCGCTGGGGAAGCTGTGAAGCCAGCTGAACACTATTGCATCATTGTGTTTATGAGACGGGTGTTAAAGAACATGAAACAACGTTGCTCATGTTAAATATTGCCTGATTGTGTTTGTGAGTCTTAAATCATGTATGGCTACAAATATGGCATATACATTCCTTCATATGGGCAGAATATTGTAGCCTGGGGTTATATAAATTAGTTCATATTTAATGGATGAAAAGGAATACATGGAATGGTATCAAGAACATAGTTTCCATGGTTTCCATGTGTTTGATAACATTCCATGCACTCCATTCCATGCACTCCATTCCATGCACTCCATTCCATGCACTCCATTCCAGAATGTTATTATTATGAGGTGTATATCCTGCCTAGAAGTCTGTGAAACCTGCAGGATCTGTGGGTGGAGAGGTGTTTGTGTGCATTTTAGATTGTGCTCCCACTGTTCACAGGTCATGGAGGGTCGTATTAATAGATTTGAAGATGGCTGTTGTTATTGTGTGATTGCCTATGTGTGTTTCCATTTTATTACTGAGGAAACCTGATCCCCTACAAGCTTATGGACAGACTCTTTTAACAGAAGCCAACCAGACATGAAATGCAAAACATTTGCAACCCAACAGGGATCTGCAAGTTGCTTCACAATAACTCTGTAACAAATGGCAGAGAGGCTCCATCTAAAGCAACCGGGCTCTGGAGAAAGGTGCAGTAGCTGTACTTTCAGCGGGGACTGCAGAGTTCAATCCCGCTCCACTCACAAATCCCAAGGCTTAATCCCTCCACCGGCGAGGCGTTTGTTTGAGGATCGCCCTCGCCGCTGGCGCTCAGCTCGCCTCGCCGCCCTTCGCTCGCCCTTCAAAGAATCACTGGCTGATCTTCTCTCAGGATTCCTTTCTTTAAAACTCTCACTCTCTTCATCCTTCCCTCTTTCTTTCTCTTCTTTGTCTTCTCACCATTTTTTTCCCCTAATCTTTGGCGCTTGGTGGTTAATTAAGAGCCCAATCAATTGGGAAAATTATTATAATGCACTTTCAGTGTAAGAGCTGTTTGAAAAAAGACAGCATGGAATATCAGCGTGTTTTGGTGGGATTGAGTTTTGTCCTTCCATGGTGACTTCCATCACCATGCAATATATGAGTTAATAGATTAATGAAAAAGAGTTTCAAACATCTCTGCCAATAACAGCACATGTTCAGTTTCCCCCTTCCCACTCAGACCACTCCCAGACAGTCCTAGCTAAATTCTTTCTTGAGAAATTACCCTTTGCTAAAAAGCTATTTATATATATTTTTTATATTTTTAATTGAAAACAGTTACAGAAAGGTACCAATAAATGATTTGATATTGATATAAACATGTCTTTCGTTGGTGCAGGACTAAAGTACATAGAGGAATTATTTAGCCACTGTGAAATGCATGTCCTGTACGTCAACAGAAATAACACTTCACAGAACACTGGATGAGTTGGTTTTTCCATCAATAACTACGCTGTGATGGAACTTCATTTCCAACAGGGACGTTTTAAATGTTCTCATTCATCATGTTATATTATGGAGGAGATGAAATGATAAGTGTGGTCTTTACCACTAACCGTGATCTGGCATTAACGGACAGTGTCCAATCAGAACCAATCACATGCTTCTAAAGAGCAACAGTTTTTTTCCCATTATGAATACATTTGAAGGAATGGTACCTGACCTTTATTTGTTAAAACTAAGAGAGCGTGGCCTCAACGTCCTGAACCTTTCACACAGCTGTATGCATCTTAAGAGGGTAAGGCCCTTGAAACAAATAGAATGTCTTGAAAAGTTGGTCAATAAATTTGTTTCCAAATTCCACACCAATTTTATAATGCTGTACATCGAATGACACAGTGTTATGGCCGGGTCCACTGAAACAAAGGATAGAGGTGCATACTAAATAGAGTTTTAAAGGTAAACAGAGTTAGGTAGAGGTATAGAGTTAAATAGAGGTACATTATATAGTTAAATAGAGGTATATAGTTAAATTGAGGTGCACAGTCCATACTTCAATTTGAGCATGTTTATTTTTTCTTATCTTGTTTTGGAGGAGCATTATCTGGAACTCTTCCTCAACAAATGAATGTCCCTTTGCTGTTTCCTTGGTTACAAAGTACCCAATCGGTGTTATGGGCATTATCTGTGACTTTATTACAAGCACCATGGACAAGTGTGGGCTGTTATAAATCTCACTGATGCTCTCAGCCAAGCCCAGGCTGGTGGGCGATGGTAGTTATCCTGTGAGAAATACCCCTGGCGCCTAACAAGACATTTAAGCAGTGACAGTCCCTTTGGAATGAAAGTCTGCTTTTGAAAGGGCATTAATGTCTTCATTCACGTTAGGCGTACATAAAGGAAACTGCTGACAGTTTTGAAAATCATAAAATTGGAAAGCGGGGGGGGGGGGGGGTATATAGGAGATGTGGCTGTGGTGGACGTAAGTCCTCACAAATGAATCGCTCTCCTATTCAGCAGTTTCGGACCAAATACAGTATTAGACTTGGGGAATTTTCTTTTGGTCTTAAGCCTGGTTTCTATCCAGCTTGCAATAGCATTCTCCTTCAATAGGCTGTAGAATTAATGGTAATAATCCCAATCCTTCCATTTTCCATCCCTCTCTTCATTGAGAATATCTACCCACTTTCCATCCCTCTCTTCATTGAGAATATCTACCCACATTCCATCCCTCTCTTCATTGAGAATATCTACCCACTTTCCATCCCTCTCTTCATTGAGAATATCTACCCACATTCCATCCCTTTCTTCATTGAGAATATCTACCCACATTCCATCCCTCTCTTCATTGAGAATATCTACCCACATTCCATCCCTCTCTTCATTGAGAATATATACCCACATTCCATCCCTCTTTTCATTGAGAATATCTACCCACATTCCATCCCTCTCTTCATTGAGAATATCTACCCACATTCCACCCCTCTCTTCATTGAGAATATCTACCCATTTTCCATCCCTCTCTTCATTGAGAATATCTACCCACATTCCATCCCGAAGACATTTAGTTGAAGTATTCATCCGAATCAATAAGATACAATCACTTGTTGCTTTCTCCGTTTTCATCATCCATTACCTGTCATTAATAATGAATTGATATCAAACATATGGTCTATCCGTCTGATAACACAGAGATGACTTTCATGATAATGTCATGAGACTTCTTAGGCCTGCAGTAGCTAAGGTTGCATAGATAAGACATTCATTGCCTGCATTCCTTTTTTTGGGTGTACTGTAAAAATAAAAGGGCAAAAATAACAATGCTTTCCTCTAGACAGCTCCAAGACTCTAACCCAGCCAGGACAAGACTCTAACCCAGCCAGGACAAGACTCTAACCCTGCCAGGAGAAGACTCTAACCCAGCCAGGACAATACTCTAACCCAGCCAGGACAATACTCTAACACAGCCAAGACTCTAACCCAGCCAGGACAAGACTCTAACCCTGCCAGGACAATACTCTAACCCAGCCAGGACAATACTCTAACACAGCCAAGACTCTAACCCAGCCAGGACAAGACTCGAATCCAGCTGGGACAATACTCTAACCCAGCCAGGACAATACTAGCCCAGCCAGGACAAGACTAACCCAGCCAGGACAATACTCTAACCCAGCCAGTACAATAATCTAACCCAGCCAGGACAAGATTAACCCAGCCAGGACAAGACTCTAACCCTGCCAGGACAATACTCTAACCCTGCCAGGACAATACTCTAACCCAGCCAGGACAATACTTTAACCCAGTCAGGACAAGTCTGTAACACAGCCAGGACAATACTCTAACCCAGCCTGGACAAGACTCTAACCTAGTCAGGACAAGACTCTAACCCAGCCAGGACAAGACTCTAACCCAGCCAGGACAAGACTCTAACCCAGCCAGGACAAGACTCTAACCCAGCCAGGACATGACTCGCCCATCCTGGACAAGACTCACCCAGCCTGGACAAGACTCTAACCCAGCCAGGACAAGACACTAACCCAGCCAGGACAAGACTCTAACCCAGTCAGGACAAGAATCTAACCCAGCCAGGACAAGACTCTAACCCTGCCAGGACAATACTCTAACCCTGCCAGGACAATACTCTAACCCAGCCAGGACAATACTTTAACCCAGTCAGGACAAGTCTGTAACCCAGCCAGGACAATACTCTAACCCAGCCTGGACAAGACTCTAACCTAGTCAGGACAAGACTCTAACCCAGCCAGGACAAGACTCTAACCCAGCCAGGACAAGACTCTAACCCAGCCAGGACAAGACTCTAACCCAGCCAGGACATGACTCGCCCATCCTGGACAAGACTCACCCAGCCTGGACAAGACTCTAACCCAGCCAGGACAAGACACTAACCCAGCCAGGACAAGACTCTAACCCAGTCAGGACAAGAATCTAACCCAGCCAGAACAAGAATCTAACCCAGACTGGACAAGACTCTAACCCAGGCAGGACAAGACTCTAACCCAGGCAGGACAAGACTCTAACCCAGCCAGGACAAGACTCTAACCCAGCCAGGACAAGACTCTAACCCAGCCAGGACAAGACTCTAACCCAGCCAGGACAAGACTCTATGTGTTGTTTTGAGGTCAATGTAGGAGAATGGATGGAATGGAAACTAGCTGTCCTCCGGCTACACCATGGTGCTACCCTACAGAGTGTTGTTGAGGCTACTGTAGACCTGTGTTTTAATCTATTTTTTGCTGACACATGAATATATTTAGTATAGCTTATTAATATTAAAAGGGTCACTTTTTTAATGTTTCACCTTTAAAAAAATATATAAAATAAATTCACTGAGGAGTATGGTCCTCCCCTTCCTCCTTTGAGGAGCTTCCACTTGTGTGAATATATGAGAGGGAACAAGTTAATAAGAAGAGAAAGGGAAGAGAAGACAGTGATTGATTGGGCTGAGCCTGGAAGCAAGATGATTGGGAATGGTTGGATTTACTTGCATTTCAAAACAAATAAACAACAGTAACAGATACAGGGAGCCACAGAAGAGGCTTGGAGTGAAACAGGATTTTATTCCCAACATGCTTCAGATTTGAAGAAATGTTTGCTATCCGAGCCTAAGAATCACTCTGTGGAGCCAGCACAATTTGTCTATCCTCATAAAATCTATCCTTGTGAGGTGAGATTCTATTCTTTCTCTGCACAGGTGAGTGAGGGTACGTATCGGGACTATGGAAATGAGCAGGCGTTGGAGAAACCACAAATAACCCACGTCTACAGTACATACCATTAGAATGTTTCAATCCAGACAGTTTCTATGAGAACGCTAGGTAGTAGTATAGGAATTAATATGCATGAGTGACAGCAGAGGGGTGTATCAGGGTGCCTGTGGGGATGAGGCCAGATTTGACAGTACATATAAAGTATTCAGACCCCTTCTCCTTTTCCACATTTTGTTCCATTACAGCCTTATTCTAAAATGGATTAAATTATATATTTTTCTCATCAATCTACACACAATACCCCATAATGACAGAGCAGGATGTACCTGAACCCAATTCCGAGACTTGTAAGCAAAGGGTCTGAATACTTATGTAAATAAGGTATGTCTGTTATTTATTTTTAAACTTTTACAAAAAAAATATTTTTGCTTTGTCATTATGGGGTATTGTATGTAGATTAATGAGGGGGGAAAAACGATTGAATAGATTTTAGAATAAGGCTGTAACGTAACAAAATGTGGAACAAGTGAAGGGGTCTAAATGCTTTCAGAATACATTGTATACTAGTAGTAGGGAGCTTCCCTGGTGGAAGTATCACTTATCCCTTCACTTAAGGGGCTGATGCAGGGAGAGGGAGATGAGACCTGTCTCTATTCCAGAGATGAGGGAGCTGAGACCTGTCTCTATTCCAAATATAAGTGAGGTGGGAGCAGAGACCTGTCTCTATTCCAGAGATAAGTGAGGTGGGAGCAGAGACCTGTCTCTATTCCAGAGATAAGTGAGGTGGGAGCAGAGACCTGTCTCTATTCCAGAGATAAGTGAGGTGGGAGCTGAGACCTGTCTCTATTCCAGAGATAAGTAAGGTGGGAGCTGAGACCTGTCTCTATTCCAGAGATAAGTGAGGTGGGAGCTGAGACCTGTCTCTATTCCAGAGATGAGTGAGGTGGGAGCTGAGACCTGTCTCTATTCCAGAGATAAGTGAGGTAGGAGCTGAGACCTGTCTCTATTCCAGAGATAAGTGAGGTAGGAGCTGAGACCTGTCTCTATTCCAGAGATAGGTGGGAGATGAGACCTGTCTCTATTCCAGAGATAAGTGAGGTGGGAGATAAGACCTGTCTCTATTCCAGAGATAAGTGAGGTGGGAGACGAGACCTGTCTCTATTCCAGAGATAAGTGAGGGGTGAGATGAGACCTGTCTCTATTCCAGAGATAAGTGAGGTGGGAGCTGAGACCTGTCTCTATTCCAGAGATAAGTGAGGTGGGAGATGAGACCTGTCTCTATTCCAGAGATAAGTGAGGTGGGAGCTGAGACCTGTCTCTATTCCAAATATAAGTGAGGTGGGAGCAGAGACCTGTCTCTATTCCAGAGATAAGTGAGGTGGGAGCTGAGACCTGTCTCTATTCCAGAGATAAGTGAGGTGGGAGCTGAGACCTGTCTCTATTCCAGAGATAAGTGAGGTGGGAGCAGAGTGGGAAGACTTGGAAGAAACATAGTCCTATGAACAAAGAAGATTGAGTTAGAATTGTTTGATTTCTTGTTCTAGACCTTATGCCTTCGCTTACCTTCCGCTGTCTGTACCCAGCATGTCAAACTTGCTTATTTTCTTCTTCTTCCACTTTTCCACTTTTGTCAGAGATCCCACTGACTTTTCTGGTATTTGTCTCGCTGCAAATCTGAAAGTCAAGACCGGTGCTCACTGAAGCAGAGTGGTGCCTGACCAATCGGAGTACCTTTTCCTCACGCAACACCGGCATAGTTTATGCTTGGTTAGAGTCTTGACTCTGTTGTAAAATATCATTACACAATCAGAGTTTTCTCCCCTTAAAGGGGAATGGAAACACTTTACATTTGCATTTACATTTATCTGGTGATCTAAAATCCTAGTTTTTCCATTCAATTTTAAACTTCACGGCTTCTCTGTCATCATCCGAATATGTTGAATGATATTGCTGTCATCAAACGGAGGTTAAAAGTTTAAAATGATGTTTGCACTATGTGTTTAGTGGGACTGCGAGGGTTTACAAATGCAATATTGAAACTCTAGCACAATTTTGCTTAAACTATTGGTCACAAGACTGATCCATTGACATGTTTTTACTTTTTTTCTACAAATCCAATTTCAGGGACAATTAACTTGGATGAGAAAAAAATCTGAACGGAGCTAAAGACTCTTTCTAAGGAACCCCCTGACCAGAACCGGATGACTGTAACTACCTGGCCAGAACATAATGACTGTAACCACCTGGCCAGAACATAATGACTATAACCACATGGGCAGAACAGGATGACTGTAACCACCTGGTCAGAACAGGATGACTGTAACTACCTGGCCAGAACAGGATGACAGTAACTACCTGGCCAGAACAGGATGACTGTAACTACCTGGCCAGAACAGGATGACTGTAACCACCTGGCCAGAACAGGATGACTGTAACTACCTGGCCAGAACAGGATGACTGTAACCACCTGGCCAGAACAGGATGACAGTAACTACCTGGCCAGAACATAATGACTGTAACTACCTGGCCAGAACAGGATGACAGTAACTACCTGGCCAGAACAGGATGACTGTAACTACCTGGCCAGAACAGGATGACTATAACCACCTGGCCAGAACAGGATGACTGTAACTACCTGGCCAGAACAGGATGACTATAACCACCTGGCCAGAACAGGATGACAGTAACTACCTGGCCAGAACAGGATGCCAGTAACTACCTGGCCAGAACATAATGACTATAACCACCTGGCCAGAACAGGATGACTGTAACCACCTGGCCAGAACAGGATGACTGTAACCACCTGGCCAGAACAGGATGACTGTAACCACCTGGCCAGAACAGGATGACTGTAACTACCTGGCCAGAACAGGATGACTGTAACTACCTGGCCAGAACAGAGAACAGGATGACTGTAACCACCTGGCCAGAACAGGATGACTGTAACTACCTGGCCAGAACAGGATGACTGTAACTACCTGGCCAGAACAGGATGTCTGTAACCACCTGACCCGAACAGAGAACATGATGACTTTAACTAGCTGGCCAGAACAGAGAACAGGATGACTGTAACTACCTGGCCAGAACAGAGAACAGGATGACTGTAACCACCTGGCCAGAACAGAGAACAGGATGACTGTAACCACCTGGCCAGAACAGGATGACTGTAACTACCTGGCCAGAACAGAGAACAGGATGACAGTAACTACCTGGCCACAACAGTATGACTGTAACTACCTGGCCAGAACAATATGACTGTTACTACCTGGCCAGAAGAGAGAACAGGATGACTGTAACTACCTGGCCAGAACAGTATGACTGTTACTACCTGGCCAGAACAGAGAACAGTATGACTGTAACTACCTGGCCAGAACAGTATGACTGTTACTACCTGGCCAGAACAGAGAACAGGATGACTGTAACCACCTGGCCAGAACAGGATGACTGTTACTACCTGGCCAGAACAGAGAACAGGATGACTGTAACTATATGGCCAGAACAGGATGACTGTAACCACCTGGTCAGAAAAGGATGACTGTAAACACCTGGCCAGAACAGGATGACTGTAACCACCTGGCCAGAACAGGATGACTGTAACCACCTGGCCAGAACAGGATGACTGTAACTACCTGGCCAGAACAGGATGACTGTAATTACCTGGCCAGAACAGAGAACAGGATGACTGTAACCACCTGGCCAGAACAGAGAACAGGATGACTGTCACTACCTGGCCAGAACAAGATGACTGTAACTACTTGGCCAGAACAAGATCACTGTAACTATCTGGCCAGAACAGGATGACTGTAACTACCTGGCCAGAACAGGATGACTGTAACCACCTGGTCAGGACAGGATGACTGTAACCACCTGGTCAGAGCAGGATGACTGTAACCACCTGGTCAGAACAGGATGACTGTAACCACCTGGTCAGGACAGGATGACTGTAACCACCTGGTCAGAGCAGGATGACTGTAACCACCTGGTCAGAACAGGATGACTGTAACTACCTGGCCAGAACAGGCTGACTGTAACTACCTGGCCAGAACAGGATGACTGTAACCACCTGACCAGAACAGGATGACTGTAACCACCTGGCCAGAACAGGATGACTGTAACTACCTGGCCAGAACAGGCTGACTGTAACTACCTGGCCAGAACAGGATGACTGTAACTACCTGGCCAGAAGAGGATGACTGTAACCACCTGACCCGAACAGAGAACATGATGACTTTAACTAGCTGGCCAGAACAGAGAACAGGATGACTGTAACCACCTGGCCAGAACAGGATGACTGTAACCACCTGGCCAGAACAGCATGACTGTAACCACCTGGCCAGAACAGGATGACTGTAACCACCTGGCCAGAACAGAGAACAGGATGACTGTAACCACCTGGCCAGAACAGCATGACTGTAACCACCTGGCCAGAACAGCATGACTGTAACCACCTGGCCAGAACAGGATGACTGTAACTACCTGGCCAGAACAGGATGACTGTAACCACCTGACCAGAACAAGATGACTGTAACTACCTGGCCAGAACAGGATGACTGTAACTACCTGGCCAGAACAGAGAACAGGATGACAGTAACTACCTGGCCACAACAGTATGACTGTAACTACCTGGCCAGAACAATATGACTGTTACTACCTGGCCAGAAGAGAGAACAGGATGACTGTAACTACCTGGCCAGAACAGTATGACTGTTACTACCTGGCCAGAACAGAGAACAGTATGACTGTAACTACCTGGCCAGAACAGTATGACTGTTACTACCTGGCCAGAACAGAGAACAGTATGACTGTAACCACCTGGCCAGAACAGGA
The DNA here is from genome assembly GCF_021184085.1 of Oncorhynchus gorbuscha. NCBI lineage: Eukaryota > Metazoa > Chordata > Actinopteri > Salmoniformes > Salmonidae > Oncorhynchus > Oncorhynchus gorbuscha. The sequence continues at coordinate 41,941,918 of NC_060197.1, forward strand.
TGACTGTTACTACCTGGCCAGAACAGAGCACAGGATGACTGTAACTACCTGGCCAGAACAGGATGACTGTAACCACCTGGTCAGAAAAGGATGACTGTAACCACCTGGCCAGAACAGGATGACTGTAACTACCTGGCCAGAACAGGATGACTGTAACCACCTGGTCAGAAAAAGGATGACTGTAATCACCAGGCCAGAACAGGATGACTGTAACCACCTGGTCAGAACAGGATGACTGTAACTACCTGGCCAGAACAGAAAACAGGATGACTGTAACCACCTGGCCAGAACAGGATGACTGTAACCACCTGGCCAGAACAGGATGACTGTAACCACCTGGCCAGAACAGGATGACTGTAACTACCTGGCCAGAACAGGATGACTGTAATTACCTGGCCAGAACAGAGAACAGGATGACTGTAAACACCTGGCCAGAACAGGATGACTGTAACCACCTGGCCAGAACAGGATGACTGTAACCACCTGACCAGAACAGAGAACAGGATGACTGTAACCACCTGGCCAGAACAGAGAACAGGATGACTGTCACTACCTGGCCAGAACAAGATGACTGTAACCACTTGGCCAGAACAAGATCACTGTAACTATCTGGCCAGAACAGGATGACTGTAACTACCTGGCCAGAACAGGATGACTGTAACTACCTGGCCAGAACAAGATCACTGTAACTACCTGGCCAGAACAGGATGACTGTAACTACCTGGCCAGAACAGGATGACTGTAACCACCTGGTCAGGACAGGATGACTGTAACCACCTGGTCAGAGCAGGAAGACTGTAACCACCTGGTCAGAACAGGATGACTGTAACTACCTGGCCAGAACAGGCTGACTGTAACTACCTGGCCAGAACAGGATGACTGTAACCACCTGGGCAGAACAGGATGACTGTAACCACCTGGCCAGAACAGGATGACTGTAATTACCTGGCCAGAACAGGCTGACTGTACCTACCTGGCCAGAACAGGATGACTGTAACTACCTGGCCAGAAGAGGATGACTGTAACTACCTGGCCAGAACAGGATGACTGTAACCACCTGGCCAGAACAGGATGACTGTAACCACCTGGCCAGAACAGGATGACTGTAACCACCTGGTCTGAACAGGATGACTGTAACTACCTGGCCAGAACAGAGAACAGGATGACTGTAACCACCTGGCCAGAACAGGATGACTGTAACCACCTGGCCAGAACAGGATGACTGTAACCACCTGGCCAGAACAGGATGACTGTAACCACCTGGTCTGAACAGGATGACTGTAACTACCTGGCCAGAACAGAGAACAGGATGACTGTAACCACCTGGCCAGAACAGGATGACTGTAACCACCTGGCCAGAACAGGATGACTGTAACCACCTGGCCAGTACAGGATGACTGTAACCACCTGGTCAGAACAGGATGACTGTAACTACCTGGCCAGAACAGGATGACAGTAACTACCTGGCCAGAACAGGATGACTGTAACCACCTCGTCAGAACAGGATGACTGTAACTACCTGGTCAGAACAGGATGACTGTAACTACCTGGCCAGAAGAGGATGACTGTAAATACCTGGCCAGAAGAGGATGACTGTAACCACCTGACCAGAACAGAGAACAGGATGACTGTAACCACCTGGCCAGAACAGGATGACTTTAACTAGCTGGCCAGAACAGAGAACAGGATTACTTTAACCACCTGTGTGAATCCTGAACTGGTAAATATGACTCATTTTAAAGTAAACCTGGAATGCATTGTTAAGTGGAACTGGTGATGTTACCTTGGAAACCAATCACACTCCTTTAATATTTGACATTAGTAAATGGCTTCCTCGAGCTGACAAGGTACAAATCTGTCGTTCTGCCCTTGAACAGGCAGTTAACCCACTGTTCCTAGGCTAACATTGAAAATAAGAATTTGTTCTTAACTGACTTGTCTAGTTAAATAAAGGTAAAATAAATAAGAATATAAAAATCCCTTGCATATACTGTCCCTCCTATCTCACTTCCTGGTTCAAAATGTAAATGTATTCCACATCTGGGCGGAGAATCACGACAATGATCTTTGTCCTAGGCTTTTGACGAATAACACGTAGGTCTATTAGCGTATAATATCTCCTCCTCTGGCTTCACATGTAAGTGACATCTGGAAAGGGTTAGCTGTGAAACCGATCAGAATGGGTGAAAGATGGCCATTACATTATCCCTTGGGAAAACAACGGTGACATTATCTATGGGTGAAAGATGGCCATTACATTATCCCTTGGGAAAACAACGGTGACATTATCTATGGGTGAAAGATGGCCATTACATTATCCCTTGAGAAAACAACGGTGACATTATCTATGGGTGAAAGATGGCCATTACATTATCCCTTGGGAAAACAACGGTGACATTATCTATGGGTGAAAGATGGCCATTACATTATCCCTTGGGAAAACAACGGTGACATTATCTATGGGTGAAAGATGGCCATTACATTATCCCTTGGGAAAACAACGGTGACATTATCTATGGGTGAAAGATGGCCATTACATTATCCCTTGGGAAAACAACGGTGACATTATCTATGGGTGAAAGATGGCCATTACATTATCCCTTGGGAAAACAACTGTGACATTATCTATGGGTGAAAGATGGCCATTACATTATCCCTTGGGAAAACAACGGTGACATTATCTATGGGTGAAAGATGGCCATTACATTATCCCTTGGGAAAACAACGGTGACATTATCTATGCATACACCTGTGTTGTATGGACATATTCATCAAATAGGACACACGCCGTGCTCGATGACACACTCACAATGATAGCTTGTGAGGAAATGTAGAGTAAAGTTCAATGATTTGTGGACTGTATACAAACTTGATGGAGACATGGAGTAAAATTATTATTATTTGACTGTGATTGTCACCAATATGATGTAGACAGAAGGAATGGAATAATACAGACATGGAACTCAGGTTTCAATTCAAAGCATTATGTGAATTTGCTTTGGTATTGGATATGACTTGAGTGAGCAATTTCAAAGTGGAGTGGTATTGGATACGACTTGAAAGCCGAGACTTGAGACTCCAGAGAGAAAATTAACACCAGTGTCTGTTTTTACTTCTTGATTTGACAAAGTATCTCCCCCCCCCCCCATCTCAAACTTGTATGCAGGTTCACATTGTACATATCTTAGTAAGCCCTGATATGAAAATACAATGTAGCCGTCATGTTTTACTTGAATACTGTGGCATTTTTTATTATTGCAATATATTGGATGGGCATTTTAGTCTAAAGTATATCAGAGCGTTATTATGGCATTAGGAATACACCATATTTAACATAAGAACTCTTTCGGTGTCCAAACTGCATGGAATAGCTGTCCATGCAACCAGCATTTCATTGTCACTGCTAGATTTATGTGCTTGTATTAGATGATTGCCTATTCAACACATTTTTGGCTTGGATTTCATCTTCAGATCAAACACAAGCCCATGAGTATGGGCCAAAGTGCATTGGGCAATCTAAAAACCAGCGACACTGAGGGATGAAAGACGTTTATTAGAGTAATTCACTCCAATTTACTGCAAAGGCCAGAGTTTCTGAGTCCTCCTCACACCCACGCTATTCAGCTGTATCAATCCAAGAGCCCTCTCTGAGTCACTGTTGGCGCATACAACACGAGAGCCCCATATCCGTTCAGACAAAACAAGGAGAAAGGGAGTCCATTCAACGTCACCTGATGTTCATTCAAAGCATTCATATGATGCCCTGAATAAAATCTGAGTTCCATATCAATATTATTCGATTCTCTTTGTCTGTGTCACATTGGTGACAATTGCAGACAAATACTTTGAATGGAAATGGAATAATACATTTTTACCCCAGTCTCCATCAAGTTTGTTCACATTCCACAAATCATATTTGTTATCATAATCACTGAACCCTACTCTACCTTCTCTCACAAGCTGTCATTGTGAATGTTTCATCTAGCATGGCATTGTCATATTTGGTGAATATGTAAATCCAACACGCTGGTGTTGAAACCATTTCCCAGAGACGGATTAGGACGTCCTCTGAATCTAACGTCGACAAAAGAAGGTGCCAGAGAGAACGGACCATTTTACATTTCCCCAAGGCAATCCGGTTTGTTTTCATATGACTCCAACCGGCAAAATCCAGATCAGACAGTTATCCCCGATAGGAGTCAACATGCGTGCGTTACATTTCCAATGTCTCAAGTCCAAACTTTATCAATGACAGACAGGCTAGCGCAGGCAGCGCCAGGCGGCGGCACACATCATTTAGAATTATCTCTCCTCTCTCTCTCTCTCTCTCTCTCTCCAATTCTTGAAGGCTGGTGCAAAACAAACAAATCAGATGTCTCTCAATGTCCTATTTCCCTCCACAATTCTCTGTTTTTCCACCATGTTGTAGCCTACAGTGACAGGCCTGTAGGGAAGTCATTTTGTAAGGGGTAGACTCAGGCGTATCTGTCTGAACGTATTTTTGAAGTCGCAGGTAAGAGCAACACTACGAGGGTTCCTGCTGTTGTAGCTGGGGGGGGAATCCCCTGTGGCACCTGGTGGAGCGGCCTTGTCAGTGGTTTGTTTGCATAGAGTATAGCCTCAGGGGCTGACTCGTTGTCTGCTCTGCTCGGAGAATCAGCAGCTCATCACTGTTCATGAACTACTTGGGGCTTTCTGGCTGCCAACCAACGCTCTTCACCACAAGATGCAGTAGTGCAACTGTCTGTAAGAGTGAAGACATGTATAGTAATGGAGGTGGCATGACACTGAGGACATGGAGTTGGTACAGTATGTTAGCGGCTGCTTCAAGGAAACAACTCCAAGCCTTACCTATGAGAAGTAACTCAGGTGATACACACCAAAGGTTCCAGGTGGATAACATTTATGACACATGCCCTCTTAAATGACCAGGGAACACTGCGGACTGGGAACATTCATATATAACGAGAAACAAACCCTAATTATATGTAAGTTCATTACTACCTCTATCCTGTTATTCATGTCCCTAATTTCACCATAGGAAAAAAACTAAGTATTCTGATGAATAACTTGTAGCGCCATGGTTGTGTTCTGTGCTTGCTGATAAGGTCAGACCCTTAAAAAAATGTTAATGTGAAAGTAAACTCTTTTCTTTCAAAATGTATGTATACTTTCACATCAATTAATGTTGTACCTTGAAGTTGAATATTACACACCGCTGCTGAGAAGAGCAACAGATCTGTGATGTAAAATGAATATTACCTCAGAAAGCTGTTGAGGGTTGAGCTTCTTGGCAAATCAGTTGAAAAACTACATCAAAACTTGTATCTTCCTGCTCACAAATTACTGAGCTTTATAAGAGAAAGGGACAACAATTTTCCCAATGGTTTCTTCTGACATTACAGGTGTGGCAAGACTTACATTTAATCAAGACCTTAACTTGCTTCATATTTTACAGTTATGGTTCCCGAAACTGCAAAAACCCCAGGAATATAAAAGGGATTAGGGTTAAATCAGTAGAGATCTCTCTGGTTCCGTACCAGTACAGTTATCACAAATATGTCTCTTTTCAAAGTGTGATGCAGTGGTTTATAATAAATCATAATTGATTGTATTACATAAATAGCCTGTGCTGTAACTGGTAAGCATCTGAAGACTGTGACCCCAATTCTCTTGTTTTCACACTTTTAGGATTCAATCTCTGCCATCTAATACCAAGGATTACAGTTTAGAGTTGTGGGAAGGGGCGGACTGGGATTTGAAATCGGCCCTCGCATTTTTAACACATTGACCCATTTTTTCCCCATGAAGCCCTTACACCTGCCCATTTTTTCCCCTTGAGGCCCCATTATTAGCCAGATAATTATAATTTTGCACAAAATAACTAACAAGTTGGACAGGCCCACTAGGCTAAAAATGGACCAGCCCATCTGGCATTTTCACAAAATGCCAGATGGCCAGTCCATCCCTGGTTATGGGACCGCTTATTGCTTAGGGCTGATTCATTGACTCCATTTTGGCAGAATTTTATTTTACCCTATGACATTCACATTTGCATTAACTTTTGTGCAGTTTTGAATTTAGTTGGTTATTTCCATCTCGCTATACTTCAATAAATGAATCCACCCAATCCATATGAGTCCAGTGAAGTGTTTTGAAGCATACTCAAAACACAGACACTACAGACAAAGGGAATGGCATCATAAGAATATGTAATGTCCCACTTCTTGATCCATTTTCTCCAAGGCGTTTTGAGATGAAGGCAAGGAAAGACGACGAGAGGAATCAAGGATGTACAATAGGGACTGTGTTTCCAGGGGACTTCCCTGTTGCACGGTAACAGCACTGTAGCCTAGCTCGTTCTTCCACAGTAGAAGCCAGGTTCTGTGTGAATGTTCCCCGGCTGCCAGCTCCGGTTGGTCCCTGGGGAGCCTCCCTGTGTGACCGTCTCAAATCGCTACAAACACATGCAGGGCCCCCACGGGACGCCAGCCGCCAAGAACACCGCAGGCTGGAAGAAACACCCGCTTCCTGGTTTCCTGCGGCTGCAAGACAAAAACATGACAAGTAAAACTATGGTAAGAACACTCACGCTAGCATGTTGCTGTTTGATAATTACATGTTTTAATGGGTGCCTCTATGTTTTTATTGAATCTAACGGGAGAAAAGGTAAGTGTAGTTTGTAAAATAAATGTAATTAGTAAAATAAGTGTAGTTTGGAAAGAAAAACGTGTAGTTTGCTAAATTTGTGTAGTTTATCAAATAAGATTAGTTAGTAAAATAAGTTTACAAACTACACTTATTTTACAAGCTGGGTAAAATAAGACTAGTTTGTAAAATATGTGTAGTTTATCAAATAAGATTAGTTAGTAAAATAAGTGTAGTTTGTAAAATAAGTGTAGTTTGTAAAAATAAATGTAGTTTGTAAAATAAGTGTAGTTTGTAAAATAAGTGCAGTTTGTAAAATAAGTGCAGTTTGTAAAATAAGTGCAGTTTGTAAATAAGGGTAAAATAAGACTAGTTTGTAAAATAATCGCTGTTAGTAAAATAAGTGTACTTTGTAAAAATAAGTTGCTGTAAAATAACTATAGTTTGTAAAATAAGTGTGGTTTGACCTACAGGATGCTCGTGATGATTGACTTTGCGCACTTCCAATGTTTATTTCTGGAACAAATGTCACATTTGAGGGAGTGTTTGCCAGTAGTCCTAGAACACACTTCACTGTGAGCATTTGAATCCAGATCCATGAGGTTTTAGAGAACATTGTCCTTTGGGTTTAATTAGTCAGTCTTCAGTAGGTTCTAAGAATAAAGTGTTCCCATTTTAACCTGCCCAATTCTCAAGTGAGAATAGTACACAGTTTCTAAGTTTGACTTATTTTGACTTTGGTTACCTAACCTATAGTTCACCTGTCTGATCTCTCCATCTCACATGTGTATATTGACAGTGAAAGAGACGGGTTGAACAAAGACCAGAAAATACATCAAAACACCTTGTAATTTCTCTGAAAACAACAGGTGATGAGTGAGGGAAAGATTAATACAAACACATATTCCCAGGGATATATATATGTAACAAATGATTTGTATTTGAACAGAGCTATGCATTATAAATGTGTATGTGCGTCAATCCCGAGTGCTGAGACCTTTGAGAAGAAGAAGAAGAAGAAGAGAAAGATATATCTTAAAGAAGTCTAGTTCAATTTGTACTCATCCCACTGGGTAGAGATGGTTATTATGTACTCATCCCACTGGGTAGAGATGGTTATTATGTACTCATCCCACTGGGTAGAGATGGTTATTATGTACTCATCCCACTGGGTAGAGATGGTTATTATGTACTCATCCCACTGGGTAGAGATGGTTATTATCAAATCAAATCCAACTCAGAGATGGTTATTTATACTCATCCCACTGGGTAGAGATGGTTATTATGTGATATCCCACTGCTGTAGAGATGGTTAAACCCACTAAAACCCCAAACAGCAAACAATGGTTATTATGTAATCCCACTGGGTAGAGATGGTTATTATGTAAAAATCCCACTGGGTAGAGATGGAAGAATCCCACTGGGTAGAGATGGTTATTGGGGTACTCATCCCACTGGGTAGAGATGGTTATAACAGAACATGATCCCAGATGTTCAAATGGTTATTATGACCATCCCATGGTCAAATAATAATAAGGCAGAACAGTTGTACTCAAACTGGAGCAGCAGATGGTCAGGTGGACTCATCCCACAGCAAGGAGCCATCATGTCAGGTAGTCCTGGGGAGATGGTCCTAGGGCTCATCCCACTGGGAGAGAAGTTATTATGTACTCATCCCACTGAGAGAGATGGTTATTATGTCCTCATCCCACTGGGTAGAGATGGTTATTATAACATCCCACTGGCCAGAGATGTTCAAATGTTCATAAATGACCAGATGGTTGATTAATAGTCATCCCAGGCAGAACAGTTGAAACTGGAGCAGAGATGGTTAGGTGGACTCATCCCAGCAGAGATGGTTCCTCATGTCAGGTATCCCACTGGGGGACATGGTTATGTACTCATCCCACTGGTAGAGATGGAGCACTCATCCCACTGGCCAGGTGGACTGGGGACATCCCACTGGGAGAGATCATGTCAGGTACTCATCCCACTGGGCATGGTTCTATGGGCTCATCCACTGGGTAGAGATGGAAAGTACTCAAGAGAGAAGGGGTAGAGAACGCACACTTAGATTTATTATGGACATCCCACTGGACAGAGAAGTTATTCCAGATAAACAAATCCCACTGGGTAGAGATGGTTATTATGTACTAAATCCCACTGGGAGGCTGAGACAGGACTGGGTCAGAGATGGTTATTATGTACTCATCCCATGGGTAGAGATGGACACTCATCCCACTGGGCCAAAGAGGATGGTTATTATGTACTCATCCCACTTTGCCAGAGATGGTTATTAGCCCCCATCCCACTGGGGAGATCTTCAACCACCAATCCCATCCTGAGAGATGGTTATTATGTACTCATCCCACAAAGATCTTATTATGTATTCATCCCACTGGGTAGAGATGGTTATTATGCTCATCCCACAGAGAGTGAATGTACTCATCCCACTGGGTAGAGATGCACCCCCCAGGATTATTATGTACTCATCCCACTGGGTAGAGATGGCAATTATGTACTCATCCCACTGGGTAGAGATGGCATTATGTACTCATCCCACTGGTAGAGATGGTTATTATGTACTCATCCCACTGAGAGAGATGGTTATTATGTACTCATCCCAGAGAGATGGTTATTATGTACCATCCCACTGGGTAGAGATAGTTATTATGTACTCATCCCACTGAAGAGATGGTTTCAGTACTCATCCCACTGGGTAGAGATGGTTATTATGTACTCATCTGACATGGGTAGCAGATGGTTCCATAAAAATGGAGCTCATCCCACTGGGAGAGATGGTTATTATGTACTCATCCCACTGTAGAGATGGTTATTATGTACTCATCCCACTGGGAGAGATGGTTATTATGTATTCATCCCACTGGGTAGAGATGGTTATTATGTACTCATCCCACTGGGTAGAGATGGTTATTATGTACTCATCCCACTGGGTAGAGATGGTTATTATGTACTCATCCCACTGGGTAGAGATGGTTATTATGTACTCATCCCACTGGGTAGAGATGGTCATTATGTACTCATCCCACTGGGTAGAGATGGTTATTATGTACTCATCCCACTGGGTAGAGATGGTTATTATGTACTCATCCCACTGGGTAGAGATGGTTATTATGTACTCATCCCACTGGGTAGAGATGGTTATTATGTACTCATCCCACTGGGTAGAGATGGTTATTATGTACTCATCCCACTGGGTAGAGATGGTTATTATGTACTCATCCCACTGGGTAGAGATGGTTATTATGTACTCATCCCACTGGGTAGAGATGGTTATTATGTACTCATCCCACTGGGTAGAGATGGTTATTATGTACTCATCCCACTGGGTAGAGATGGTTATTATGTACTCATCCCACTGGGTAGAGATGGTTATTATGTACTCATCCCACTGGGTAGAGATGGTTATTATGTACTCATCCCACTGGGTAGAGATGGTTATAAGGAATTCATCTCTATGGAAGGGAATTAAAGATACATGTTTTATTGTTTTATACCTCATTATGGGTTACCTAGGTAAAATTAACAAGTGTTGATTGGTAGCAAAGCTGCGAGTCACACAGTCGCTTCATTTCACTGTGTGTGAATGTGATACTGTTCATGTTTGGGGTAATTACTTAAAACATCAACTTCTTCCCCTTACTGAATGTGAGCACTCCTCTCTGCACTTCATATCCCACTTGATCATTCTATGGGAAATGTATTTCATTTAAATGTTGCATTGCGGCGGCTGTAATTAATTGCGCTGTTGTTCGATGGATGACAGTTCAGTGACTCCATTATGTGAGCATGGGGCTGCTGCTGAGTTCCAGGGTACTGTCTGTCTGTCTGTCTGTCTGTCTGTCTGTCTGTCTGTCTGTCTGTCTGTCTGTCTGTCTGTCTGTCTGTCTGTCTGTCTGTCTGTCTGTCTGTCTGTCTGTCTGTCTGTCTGTCTGTCTGTCTGTCTGTCTGTCTGTCTGTCTGTCTGTCTGTCTGTGACAGAGGGAGTGAGGGTGATGAAATGCTGTAGGAACTGCAGGCAGATTTCTGAATCTGACACATCGTGTATGTCTCCACAAAGGGGGGTTTACATACACCTTAGCCAAATACATTTAAACTCAGTATTTCACAATTCCTGATATTTAATCCTAGTAAAAATTCCCTGTCCTCGGTCAGTTAGGGTCACCACTTAATTTTAAGAATATGAAATGTCTGAATAATAGTAGAGAGAATTAATTATTTAAGCTTTTATTTCTTCATCACATTCCCAGTGGGTCAGAAGTTTACATATACTCAATTAGTATTTGTTAGCATTGCCTTTAAATTGTTTAAGGAGCGTAAACCTTTCGGGCAGCCTTCCACAAGCTTCCCACAATGTTGGGTGAATTTTGGCCCATTCCTCCTGACAGAGCTGGTGTAACTGAGTCAGGTTTTTAGCCCTTCTTGCTCGCAGAAGCTTTTTGAGTTCTGCCCACAAATCTTCTATAGGATTGAGGTCAGGGCTTTGTGATGGCCACTCCAATACCTTGACTTGGTTGTCCTTAACCCTTGGAAGTATGCTTGGGGTCATTGTCCATTTGGAAGACACATTTGCAAATCAAATCAAAGCTTTTATTTCCTGACTGATGTCTTGAGATGTTGCTTTCATATATCCACATCATTTTACTGTCTCCCCATACAGAAGACACATTTGCCATCTATTTTGTTGCTTTCATATATCCACATCATTTTACCTCCCCATGATGCATCCAGTCCCTCCTGCAGCAAAGCTCCCCCACAACATGATGCTGCCACCCCCGTGCTTCACAGTTGGGATGGTGTTCTTCGGCTTGCAAGCCTCCCCCTTTTTCCTCCAAACATAACAATGGTCATTATGGACAAACAGTTGTATTTTTGTTTCATCAGAGCAGAGGACATTTCTCCCAAAAGTACGATCTTTGTCCCCATGTGCAGTTGCAAACCATAGTCTGGCTTTTTCTATGGCTGTTTTAGAGCAGTGGCTTCTTCCTTGCTGAGCGGCCTTTCAGGTTATGTCGATATGGTAGTTTTACTGTGGATATAGATACTTTTGTACCTGTTTCCTCCAGCATCTTCACAAGGTCCTTTGCTGTTGTTCTGGGATTGATTTGCACTTTTCACACCAAAGTACGTTCATCTCTAGGAGACAGAATGCATTCCCTTCCTGAGCGGTATGACGGCTGCGTGATCCCATGGTGTTTATACTTGCGTACTATTGTTTGTACAGATGATCGTGGTACCTTCAGGCGTTTGGTAATTGCTCCCAAGGATGAACCAGACTTGTGGAGGTTTACAATTTTCTGATGTCTTGGCTGATTTCTTTTGATTTTCCCATGATGTCAAGCAAAGAGGCACTGAGTTTGAAGGTAGGCCTTGAAATACATCTAAAGGTACACCTTCAATTGAATCAAATGATGTCAATTAGCCTATCAGAAGCTTCTAAAGCCATGACATCATTTTCTGGAATTTTTCCAAGCTGTTTAAAGGCACAGTCAACTTAGTGTATGTAAACTTCTGACCCACTGGAATTGTGATACAGTGAATTATAAGTGAAGTAATCTGTCTGTTAACAATTGTTGGGAAAATGACTTGTGTCATGGACAAATTAGATGTCTTAACCGACTTGCCAAAAGTATAGTTTGTTAGCCAGAAATGTGTGGAGTTGTTGAAAAATGAGTTTTATTGGCTCCTACCTAAGTGCATGTAAACTTACGACGTCAACTGTACATGAGATAGTCACTGATGTAATTAAAATGTGAAAGCTCTATACCCATCGTGTTGATTGAACAAACCCACAGATCATGAAATAACATATTTGTTTAAAGATTATGACAGTTCCAGAGATGTGTGTATGTAGCTGCATCCTGTGCTACTGTCTCCTCCTATTCCTCTTAGGAGGATATGCATCACAGACACTTCTGCAGCTGTTGAATCTAATTGCAGCATTAAGATGCCATTGAGAAGCCTGACCATGTTTGCTTTAACACAACCATGTGAATACAGGAAGACATTGGTGAGATTTCTACTTTCATTGAGAGCACAATGATGTACACTGCACCACAGTACTGCGGTTATAGTAAATTGAGTTTCTACAACAAATTGCATTCTGACTTCATTTGAGTTTCTTATCAAAATGAAAGAAATAATAGCCCTTATTTAATTCATACTGCCTCCATGAAACAAATTACTGTATGGCTGGAAAGTATAACCAACAAACTGACAGATAAGCAAAATCATTCAAAGAAGTGATAGAGGAGTCGAATAATAAAATATCAAAGCAGGGATAAAAGCCTTGGAAACTGTCAAGAAGAAATTAAATATGTGGCAGCAGGCAAAAAAATATGAAAGGACGTCTTTACAAAAGGCTCAAACAAAATATATATGCTTTCAAAAGCTGTGCCAGAAAGCCTGCAATACATACAGAGCAATAGAGAGTGAAAACAATAACATCAGTTCATAGCGGACATTAAGCATTGTTGGTGTAAAAAGTTTTGGGCCGATGCTGCAGCATTTTCATAAGTACTGTTATTTTCCTCAAGGATTCCAAGTCTCCATGTCTAATCCATTAGCAAACATGTGTCACCGTGAGTCGATCTCACTTAACCCTAAAGACTTTGTTGTCGCCATGTACATCGGCATATTTAGTGCATAGTCAGTGCTTTATTGTTTCTTCATTTTGAACTTTGTCATCCAGAGACAATTGAGTTTGTGCTCTTTTGTTAGCGGGAACTCGCGTCGTGAAAGGAAAACTTTCCGTGTCCTCGGGCAGACAGACAAAAGTGACAACTCCGGTCAAACTCCGTGACCAATTTCCATGAAGTGAGACAGACAAAGAGACTGAAGGTCAAGAAACCAGTGATCCACGGTGCTGGTTCTGCTACATAAGGCTGTTGAAACTTAAGACGGCCAAAGCGACACAAATGATTAAGAGGCCCACTTCCTCTTAATTCCCCATCCTAGGCTCAGTTTATGACAGGATCTCAGGCCAAGACAAGTCGCTCTCCAACCATTACAGGCTTTTCATGGAGCGCCACTGACGAGAAGGGACGTGGCTAATTAGCCTGTGTCACTCAAAATTACATGCTTATCACGTGCATGGAGTAATGACTCCAGTTTTAAAGATTTCTTTCTATTTTTCAAGTGTGACGCGGTAGCTCCTCAGTTTGACACGATAGCTCTTGCCATCAAAATGAGGCTCTTAAAATACATTTTGAGCTTGCTCGCTTGAAGGGAGAGAGGAAGGATGCTGGTGGGAGGAAAAGGGAGGAGGGGACTGCCTCAGTCTTCCACTTTCAGGCCCTCAGGCATCCTAATCTGAAAATGGCACCGAGTTCTCCTCTCGACCTCTCCAGCGCATAAAATTGAGCAGTGTTTGGTGTGTTTACTATGAATATCAGTGAGTGGCGCTCTAGTGGGTCTAACAACAATCTGTTCCCACACCTTACTCACAGGCTTTGGTTGAGGTATCTTGCAAAGCTAAGACCAACTGAGCTGGTTACATGTGAAATTAAAAATGACTATTATTAAACAGTGAGTAAGCCTGAAAACATGGTTCTTGGACATAAGGTTTCGAGCGTGCTTCATTTTCATAGAATGTGAGCTTGGCAAATTGAATCACCACTTATGACTGCGTATATTACTATACTATCTTGTTAGGTATTTCAGTTTTAGACTGGCAATGCTTAGGGCAGCCCTTCATTCCTGTGGGGCCTAAACTCCAGGGAGAATCTATTTTGTGTTATAATTCCGCTGAATGATGCCTGTGAATCACCAGACTTGTTGATTAGATTGTAAAAGGTATTATTTTGTTTTATTGTACAGGCAGTCTGGCCACTAGAACTGTCCTTACACATACAATAGTACAAACATTGTTTTGAGAGAAAGAGAGGAAGAGGAAGAGAGAGAGAGAGAGAGAGAGAGAGAGAGAGAGAGAGAGAGAGAGAGAGAGAGAGAGAGAGAGAGAGAGAGAGAGAGAGAGAGAGAGAGAGAGAGAGAGAGAGAGAGAGAGAGAGAGAGAGAGAGAGAGAGAGAGAGAGAAAGAGAGAGAGAGAGAGGTAATCTATTCCCCAACGATTGCATACTGTTGTCAATACTGACTTTCCAGCTCTGAGTTGACTGTAGGCACTTCCTGATTTTAAATTGATTTCCAATTTTCTCCACACATTGAGAGATAAACCATCTGAAGGTGCTCATGCGTTGTTTTGGGTCCAAAGATGAAACAACAAGAACAATTCAATCATACCTTTACAGCAGTAGATGCTACTGATTGGAGGACGGCTCATAATAATGTGTGGATCGGAGATAATGGAATGGCATCAAACCACGTATTTGATACCATTCCACTGATTCCACTCCAGCCATTACCAAGCACGCGTTCTCCCCAAATGAGGTGCCACCAACCTCATGTGCCTTTCGGCACAATGCACATGTAGCCATTATGGAATTATAGAGGTGAACAACCGGGGCAACCAGTAAGGACATAGATGAAGAGTAGTAGTTGGTCCGGTAGGGCAGGGGAAGGTTACGAATCCATTCATAAAACTACTTTTAGCATCGTTAGCCATTCTCAGCTCTGGTGTGTCCTGCTTCGGACACCTGATCACTCTGAGCAGTGCCATCACCATCTACCTATGGGGACTCATTAGCAGGGACACACATTTGTGACATTACCTGAGTGTAGCCCCTGTGAGATAGTGTGGGTAGGTTGTAATAGAATAGGAATATACTGGCACAGCTCTTTCGCTGTGTCAAACATTTGGGACTTTTGGGACACGGTGGATGGAGAACTATGCTAAAATATGCAACATCTTTCATTGAGGAGTGTGGTGTGGTGTGTTGCTGGGGTTCTGTACTGTTTCTGTTCCTACTGCTGCTGCTGTTTGTGTCTGTCGCTTTCTTTTCACTGTCTCCAGCCTAGGGTTCATTATGTGTGACAGTGCACAAGAAGAGAGAGAGCCAGGGAAGAAAGCAGACAGGCAGGGAAGAAGCATCAAGGCTGTAGGGAGATGGGTCTCTCCACCTGATATCATGTATAAATCAATTGGCAGCGTTATGTGCAGTTTTTTTATGCTGACCCAGCGGAAGTGTCCAGCCCCCGGCACAGCTGATGCAGTTTGAATCCATTCGCTCTGTCACTAATACACACCCACACCCGCCCTCTTCCCAAAAGGTATTTGTTCCCAGTGGAGTTATGGCATTGAACTGCTTCGTTGATATTAGGGTCGGAGGTAAATCTGGAAGATGGATGATCTCTGTTGGGCTGTCAAAACCAGCAGAACAAGAACAACATGAGGCAAATACAGAAGATAAACAGACAACAATGAAGGCGAAACGTAAACCCACATCAATATTTCATACCGGGTGGTTGTATCATCTAAGATGTGGGCAACTTAAAGGCCTAGTACAGTCAAAAATGTGATTTACCTGTGTTTTATATTTTTTCACTTTATTAGGTGGGAATAATACTGTGAAATTGTGAAACTTATGAAAATGTCCTTTTAGTTTTAGAGAGCATTTTGAAAATGCATTTCAGCCTGTTTTGGTTGGATTAAGTTTTATCCGGTCTAGTGACATCACCAGGCAGCAAATTAGTTATTTGACCAATAAGAAGGAGAGTTCCAAACATCTCTGCCAATAACAGCTAGTTTTCAGTTTTATCCTCCTTTCAGTTTTCTCCTCCCCAATCCAAGAGAGTCCTAGCAAAATTATTCCTTGAGAAATTGCTCTTTATTTAGTGCTATTTTTGTCCATTTTTAAAACAATTTTAATTAAAAAATAATCACAGTAAAGGTATTTCATTGTTACTCAATGGATTCATCAATAAGTGCATCGATGACATTTACCCCACAGTGACCGTACGTATCCCATCCAGATGACACGGATTCCAGGCGACATCAGCACTGAGATAAAGGGTAGAGCTGCCAATTTCGGGGAGTCGGACCCTAACCCGGAAGCTTATAAGAAATCCCGATATGCCTTCCGACGAACCATCAAACAGGCAAAGCTTCAAAAGGACTAAGATCGACTCGTACTATGCCTGCTCCGATGCTCGTCGGATGTGGCAGGGCTTGCAAACTGTTATAGATTACAAAGGGAAGCACAGCCGAGAGCTGCCCAGTGACACGAGCCTACCAGACGAGCTAAATAACTTCTATGCTCGCATTGAGGCAAGTACCACTGAAACGTGCATGAGAGCACCAGCTGTTCCGGATGACTGTGTGACAGGTCAACATTCACAAGGCTGCAGGGACAGACGGATTACCAGGACATGTACTCTGAGCATGCACTGACCAACTGGCAAGTGTCTTCACTGAAATTTTCAACCTCTCCCTGTCTGCAATACCAACACGTTTCAAGCGGACCACCATAGCCCCTGTGACCAAGAACAGTAAGGTAACCTGTCTAAATGTCTACTGACCCGTAGCACTCACGTCTGTAGCCATGAAATGCTTTGAAAGGCTGGTAATGGCTCACATCAACACCATTATCCCAGGAACCCTAGACCCAGTCCAATGTGCATGCCGCTCCAACCGATGATGCCATATCTCTTGCACTCCACACTGCCCTTTCCCACTTGCACAAAAGATACACCTATGTGGGAATGTTATTCATTGACTACAGCTCAGCGTTCAACACCCTAGTTCCCTCAAAGCTCATCACCAAGCAATGGACCCTGGGACTAAACACCTCCCTCTGCAACTGGATTACATTTACATTTAAGTTATTTAGCAGACGCTCTTATCCAGAGCGACTTACAAATTGGTGCATTCACCTTATGACATCCAGTGGAACAGTCACTTTACAATAGTGCATCTAAATCTTAAAGGGGGGTTGGGGGTGAGAAGGATTAGTAATCCTTCTCACCCCCCTTTTTTGGATGCTAGACTTGCTGATGGGCCGCCCCGGGTGATAAGGGTAGGTAACAACACATCCGCTATGCTGATCCTCAACACGGGGGCCCCTCAGGTGTGCGTGCTCAGACCCCTCCTGTACTCCCTGTTCACTATTGACTGCAAGGGCAGGCACAACTACAACACCATCATTAAGTTTGCAGATGACACAATAGTGTTAGACCTGATCACCAACAACAATGAGGACTAGCCTTGACTATCAGCGGTTGATATCACTTTACTCGGCCCACTATCAAAGCTGGGATGCAAGTAGCATTATTTTGGATATAGCATCATTAAGGAATCTGGACCATTTTGTCATCAACTCATGAGACAACTCCAGAATAGTCTGATGCACCGCTGTCTGTCTATATAAAATAAATACTAGTTCACGCTCCAGTGTGTTAATTAAATACATGCTTATTTAAATTCGATGACAGCTGGAATTTCACAGTGAGCAGAGGATCGGTGTTCCCTGAAGAATGTAAAACATAATTGGTTGACAGCAAAAGTAACACACAATTAGTTCTGGGGTTTAATTAATATTATTCCGATGAGGTCCTGTTTTACCGGCTTCCTGTGGTTTCTACCGTTGCCGTGCCGTATCCGTGCAGCAGATGTTCCGTGTGGAGAGCTCGAAGGTGATTGGTTGTCATATGTAGCAAGAGCCTAGAGGGTGAGGCTGGATCAGAATAGAGGAAATATCCCCTTCGGGCTAATTCGGAAGTATCTGCTCGAAATGTAAATGTTGTTCACTGATCAAATGGAGAGTTTAACCCCTACCACCTCTCCTCCCTCTCCTCAAGTATAAAGGATTGTAATTCTGCCGATGCTGCTCCTTGTTCCTACGTGGGTATGTGGTTTTGAAAACTTGTTTGAATCTAAGTATATCACCACATTTGTCATGACTTCAGTGTGTATGTGTGGTTGTGGTGACAGACGTCCATGTGGTTTTAGGTGAAACAGAATCAATCAGTAATGTACGGTAAATCAAATCAAATCAAATCAAATTTTATTTGTCACATACACATGGTTAGCAGATGTTAATGCGAGTTATCGTTGCTATGGGAACGACATCTTCGACGCACGTTCTAATGAACTCGCACACCGAATCAGCGTATTCGTCAATATTCCCATCTGACGCAATACGAAACATGTCCCAATCCACGTGATGGAAGCAGTCTTGGAGTGTAGAGTCAGCTTGGTCTGACCAGCGTTGGACAGACCTCAGCGTGGGAGCCTCTTGTTTTAATTTCTGCCTGTAGGCAGGGATCAGCAAAATGGAGTCGTGGTCAGCTTTTCCGAAAGGGGGGCGGGGCAGGGCCTTATATGCGTCGCGGAAGTTAGAGTAACAGTGATCCAAGGTTTTACCACCCCTGGTTGCGCAATCGATATGCTGATAAAATTTAGGGAGTCTTGTTTTCAGATTGGCTTTGTTAAAATCCCCAGCTACAATGAATGCAGCCTCCGGATAAATGTTTTCCAGTTTGCAAAGAGTTAAATAAAGTTCGTTCAGAGCCATCGATGTGTCTGCTTGGGGGGGGATATATACGGCTGTGATTATAATCGAAGAGAATTCTCTTGGAAGATAATGCGGTCTACATTTGATTGTGAGGAATTCTAAATCAGGTGAACAGAAGGATTTGAGTTCCTGTATGTTTCCTTCATCACACCATGTCCCGTTAGTCATGAGGCATACGCCCCCTCCACTCTTCTTACCAGAGAGATGTTTGTTTCTGTCGGCGCGATGCGTGGAGAAACCCGTTGGCTGTACCACCCTGGATAGCGTTTTCCCAGTAAGCCATGTCTCCGTAAAGCAGAGAACGTACCTGTCACAGCTGCCATTGCATCGTTAAGCTCAGTGACTTAATTATGAATGGTTTGTCTCCAAGTATGGGTCAGTGGTGCTATTGCATGTAAATGTCCCTTTGCTTCATTCTTGTTTCAGAAGCTGAGGTTTCTATCCTCTACCACTCTTATTTTAACCCCTGCAGATTCAGCACAATCATCCTACAATTAATCAAAGGACTCAGCATAGGTCCACATTTCTATCCTCTCACTCTTTCTCTTTCCCCTACTCCTCTCTTCCTCCCTCTCTCTCACTCTTTCTTTGTCATTGTGACATTGACACCTGAAGTCCATTGTGAGTCACGTAGCACACGCTCTTAATTAAATGGCCTACAGTGGATTAAGGACAACAATCCTCTTTATTTTGTGCCATTGTGCAAAACATTTAAAAGCTATTTGCCACCAGATCTATAGAGCCGAACCTGCAATCGGCCCCCAGAATCAAACCTCAGGTCGATTGTTATTGTCATTGAGTGGTTAGGGAACCTACAGGGGTGATGTTGGGGGAGTTTATCAAGTCATTCCTCACACTGGCAAACTTGGGCTTTGTCTCAAATCCTCTTTGAAGACTGCTACATGGCATTAATGGATACATTCTTAGAAATGCACAGACAGGCACACACACACACGCACGCACGCACACACACACACACACACACGCACACACACACATGCAAACACACGCATAGTTCCATGGCCCTTTACTCTTCTAAACCCGATCCTTTTCACGTCTCGTGAATATTAAACTCACATTGCAGAGCCACCATTTCAAGTTTACTGCAACAGCAGCACAAGTAGCAGCAGCACAGGTAGCAGGGTAGCACAGGTAGAAGCACAGGTAGCAGCAGCAGAGGTAGCAGCAGGGGTAGCAGAAGCACAGGAGCAGGGTAGCACAGGTGGAAGCACAGGTAGCAGCAGCAGAGGTAGCAGCAGCACAGGTAGCAGCAGAGGTAGCAACAGCAGAGGTATCAGCAGGGGTAGCAGAAGCACAGGGGCAGAGTAGCACAGGTAGAAGCACAGGTAGCAGCAGCAGAGGTAGCAGCAGCAGGGTAGCAGCTGGGGTATCAGCAGTAGAGGTAGCAGCAGCAGAGGTAGTAGCAGCAGAGGAAGCAACAGCAGGGTAGCAGCTGGGGTATCAGCGGTAGAGGTAGCAGCAGCAGAGGAAGTATCAGCAAAGGTAGCAACAGCAGGGTAGAAGCTGGGGTATCAGCAGTAGAGGTAGCAGCAGTAGAGGTAGCAGCAGCAGAGTTAGCAGCAGCACAGGTAGCAGCAGAGGTAGCAGCTGCACAGGTAGCAGCAGAGGTAGCAGCAGCACATATAGAAGCACAGGTATCAGCAGTGGAGGTATCAGTTGTAGAGGAAGTAGCAGCACAGGTAGTAGCAGAGAGAGCAACAGCAGAGGTAGCAGCAGAGGTAGAAGCACAGATAGCAGCAGCAGTGGAAGCAGCAGAGGAAGCAGCAGCAGGCGTAGCAGCAGCAGAGGTAGCAGAAGCAGCGGTATCAGCAGCAGAGGAAGCAACAGAGGTAGCAGCAGCGGAGATAGCAGCAGAGGTAGCAACAGAGGAAGCAGCAGCAGGGGTAGCAGCAGCAGGGGTAGCAGCAGCAGGGGTAGCAGCAGAGGTAGCAACAGAGGAAGCAGCAGCAGTGGAAGCAGCAGAGGAAGCAGCAGAGGAAGCAGCAGCAGGGTTAGCAGCATCAGGGGTAGCAGCTGCAGGGGTAGCAGCAGAGGTAGCAGCAGGGGTAGCAGCAGCAGTGGAAGCAGCAGAGGAAGCAGCAGAGGAAGCAGCAGCAGGGGTAGCAGCAGGGGTAGCAGCAGCAGAGGTAGCAGCAGCAGGGGAAGCAGCAGAGGTAGCAGCAGCAGGGGTAGCATCAGCAGAGGTAGCAGCAGGGGTAGCAGCAGCACAGGTAGCAGCAGCACAGGTAACAGCAGCACAGGTAGCAGCAGCACAGGTAACAGCAGCACAGGTAGCAGCAACACAGGTAACAGCAGCACAGGTAGCAGCAGAGGTAGCAGCAGAGGTAGCAGCAGCACAGGTAGCAGCAGCAGGGGTAGCAGCAGCAGGGTAGCAGCAGCAGGGGTATCAGCAGCAGGGGTAGCAGCAGGGGTAGCAGCAGCAGGGGTAGCAGCAGCAGGGGTAGCAGCAGCAGGGGTAATAGCAAAGGAAGTAGCAGCAGAGGTAGCAGCAGCAGGGGTAGCAGCAGGGGTATCAGGAGCAGGCGTAGCAGCAGCAGGGGTAGCAGCACAGGTAGGAGCAGAGGTAGCAGCAGCAGGGGTAGCAGCAGCAGGGGTAGCTGCACAGGTAGCAGCACAATCAGCAGCAGAGGTAGCAGCAGCAGGGGTAGCAGCACAGGTAGCAGCAGGGGTAGCAGCAGGGGTATCAGGAGCAGGCATAGCAGCAGCAGGGGTAGCATCAGCAGAGGTAGCAGCAGCAGGGGTAGCAGCAGTAGAGGTAGCAGCAGCAGAGGTAGCAGCAGCCTAGGTAGCAGCAGCAGGGGTAGCAGCAGAGGTAGCAGCAGCAGGGGTAGAAGCACAGGTAGCAGCAGAGGTAGCAGCATCAGGGGTAGCAGCACAGGTAGCAGCACAGGTAGCAGCAGCAGGGGTAGAGGCACAGGTAGCAGCAGAGGTAGCAGCATAAGCAGCAGAAGAGGTAGCAGCAGAGGTAGCAGCAGCAGGGGTAGCAGCACAGGTAGCAGCAGAGGTAGCAGCAGCAGAGGTAGCAGCAGGGGTATCAGGAGCAGTGAAAGCAGCAGGGGTAGCAGCAGCAGGGGTAGCAGCAGCACAGGTAGCAGCAGAGGTAGCAGCAGGGGTAGCAGCAGCAGTGGAAGCAGCAGAGGAAGCAGCAGAGGAAGCAGCAGCAGGGTTAGCAGCATCAGGGGTAGCAGCTGCAGGGGTAGCAGCATCAGGGGTAGCATCAGGGGTAGCAGCACAGGTAGCAGCAGCAGTGGAAGCAGCAGCAGCAGAACAGGTAACAGCAGCAGTGGTAGCAGCATTAGGGGTAGCAGCAGCAGGGGTAGCAGCAGCAGGGGTAGCAGCAGCAGGGGTAGCAGCATCAGGGGTAGAATCAGGGGTAGCAGCAGCAGGGGTAGCAGCAGCAGGGGTAGCAGCAGAGGAAGCAGCAGCAGAACAGGTAGCAGCAGCAGAACAGGTAGCAGCAGCAGGGGTAGCAGCAGCAGGGGTAGAAGCATCAGGGGTAGCAGCTGCAGGGGTAGCAGCAGCAGGGGTAGCAGCATCAGGGGTAGCAGCTGCAGGGGTAGCAGCATCAGGGGTAGCAGCTGCAGGGGGTAGCAGCAGCAGTGGAAGCAGCAGCAGGGGTAGCAGCATCAGGGGTAGCAGCTGCAGGGGTAGCAGCATCAGGGGTAGCAGCTGCAGGGGTAGCAGCAGCAGTGGAAGCAGCAGCAGAACAGGTAACAGCAGC
Organism: Oncorhynchus gorbuscha; assembly: GCF_021184085.1. NCBI lineage: Eukaryota > Metazoa > Chordata > Actinopteri > Salmoniformes > Salmonidae > Oncorhynchus > Oncorhynchus gorbuscha. Next base: position 41,964,737 of record NC_060197.1, read on the forward strand.
AGGGGTTAATGTCATGCTCTGGAGAACTCAACATGGTCAGACAGTCCTTGAGCTGTCATCTCCAGATCACAAGGCCATCCCTCCTGTGATCACCACAAGAGACATCACCGCCCACTTCTGTTTATCCTGTTACGGAGCCACGCAGACCAGCAAGACCTGCATTTTATTTCTCAGCATCATAAATCACGCCCAACTGCACTTTAATGTTATTAAATACAACAAAACGCTAGAACAGGGCGACTGATGCTCGACATCACCCAGTGCATTCATCAACGAACCCACCTCTGTTTAGTTTGCAGTACACACGTTGCATATCTTAATGACATATCAGAAATTAGTAAATCATTGGGCGACCTGGAGGACGAGGATCTCTATTTGCATTTGGGAGTAAGTGTGTGAGTAAAGTGCTGAGCGAAGTAAGTTTGGATTTCTACTCCTTCTTCATTATTCTGGCCTGACTGCAGTCCAATGGTCAGCCCAGCTGAAGCACAACAATCGCTCAATGACACAATTCGTTCTTCCGTCCCAGCGCTGATGAATGATCTGGATGGACATGGTGTGTGTTAGCTTAGCTCTTGCTCCACAAAACAATGCCAACCTTTTTGTGAGAAATTCGAAGTTCGAATGCACTCGGGCTGTAGCAGAATTCTGTGTTGTGGGTGAGATGTTGGGTAATTCAGACTTCACATTACATCCCATATCCTGGGCATAATTAGTGTATAGCTCTGAGATGTTGAGTAATTCAGACTTCACATTACATCCCATATCCTGGGCATAATTAGTGTATAGCTCTGAGATGTTGGTTAATTCACATAATTAGTGTATAGCTCTGAGATGTTGGTTAATTCAGACATCACATTTACATCCCATATCCTGGGCATAATTAGTGTATAGCTCTGAGATGTTGGTTAATTCATACTTCACATTACATCCCATATCCTGGGCATAATTAGTGTATAGCTCTGAGATGTTGGTTAATTCAGACTTCACATTACATCCCATATCCTGGGCATAATTACTGTATAGCTCTGAGATGTTGAGTAATTCAGACTTCACATTACATCCCATATCCTGGGCATAATTACTGTATAGCACTGAGATGTTGGGTAATTCATACTTCACATTACATCCCATATCCTGGGCATAATTAGTGTATAGCTCTGAGATGTTGGTTAATTCAGACTTCACATTACATCCCATATCCTGGGCATAATTACTGTATAGCTCTGAGATGTTGGGTAATTCAGACTTCACATTACATCCCATATCCTGGGCATAATTACTGTATAGCACTGGCTGGACTTCTAAAAGTGTGTCAAGGGCTTAACCTCTGAAACACTTAACCTGAGGGTGAGCAGAGACACAGGGCACAGATTAAAGAGGAATCCTGATCTGACCTGACATAGACTCCTGTATCTCTGTTTCTCAGGACTAGCTTGGAGTTAACCTCTTCAAATTAACCCCAAGAATCCGTCTTGATGTAATGGTGAATGAAATGCAATCTTCTGACATCTTCTGACACAATCGTCTACGTTTCTAGTTATAGACTATATTGTTTTGTTTATACATAAAGGTGTTGAGATGATGTCATGTGTTTTTGATGACGCCTGTGCCATGTTTGACCATGATGTTTTTGAGTGGTCCATTATGTGTTTTAAAAAGTGTTTTGTGGCGATCTAAGGCACTGGATCACAGTGCTTGAGGCGACACAACAGAACCGGGTTTGATCCCGGGAGACCCATGAGGCGGCGAACATATTAGCCCTGCGTCGTCTGGGTTAGGGGGGGTTTGGCTGGCCGGGATGTCCTTGTCCTATTGCGCACTAGCTTGTGGCTGACAGAGTCCCCAGGTGTACAGTGTTTCCTCCGACACATTGGTGCGACTGGCTTCCGGGTTAAGCGGGCACTGTGTCAAGGAACAGAGCGGCTTGACAGGGTCGTGTTTTGGAAAACGCATGGCTCTCGACCTTCGCCTCTCACGAGTCAGTACGGGAGTTGCAGCGATGGGACATGACTGTATATCACAGAATTTGGGAGACAAAATAGGTAAGAAGTTATATTTAAAAAGTACATATATTTTGCATTATTTTATCATTTTGGAGTGACAATTAAACACATTTGTATAATTCTACGATGCAAGAGGCATCCTTGGCTAGAATCAGGAGCTGATAAACTTGGCAGTTTGGACTGATTGCTACGCCAATGTCACAATTACATTTCTCTTAATATAATACAGTGGCATTAAGTCCTGAAACAATGTTTTGATATCCTTACATTAAGGTTAATTTCACATCAAGCCACATGAGCATTGAGATTACTGACATCTTTACTGTCAATTTGGTAGGATCCGGATATTGGTTTGAATGAGTTAGCTAATGATAACATAATGACGTAGCGCAATGCTCGTGGTGAACCATGACTCATGGCTCCTGAGGCATATAGCACGAAGCAACCCTGGCTGGATCAGTTTAATTCTGTATCCAATGGTGTCTTGTGAACATAACCACATTCAAGTAATGTGTTTGTGTCTTTGTGTCTTGCACAATGTGGATAAATAGCTTGTGATAAAATCTCAACAAAGATGTATAAATTCAAAGTCAGATAATCGATAGATAGATAATAGAGCAATCAAATGTAACCAGAAATATCACTGACAATGAATTAATAACAACTGTCTAGATTCTGACTTCATCGTCAAGTACTGACGAAAGTATGCCTACATCGGTAACTCCTGCAGAGGTTTTAATACAAATTTTAAACTTCATTTCATTGGCAGACCAAGTTTCACTGAAGTTGACCTTTACCTGACTACAGAAGCCTAACGAGTCAGATATATGTCACTGGAGAATACCTCTTCATTATTAAAAAGAGCTACATTGAATTTATTAAAAAGCTAGGAAACTGTGCCGGGTAGGTAATTGCATTGGTGTTTTAATGTAGCTCCTGGTTAAGTTGCCATGGGGTAGCCCCAGGTTCCATTCGACTCAGGGTCTGTCTAATTACTGGTCCTGTTCACCCTTGCTCTGCACATTCTATTTCGGCAGGGGTGGATGGTGGACCAAGATGGGAGGATTTAATCAGATCCCCAAAACATATTTCACAGATCCACAGCCTTAGCTTCTTTTTTAGCCACTTTTTTGACTACAGATGATCATCTTCCACTCAATGAAGATGCGGTATGGGACTAGAGAAGGGCTCACTGGCTTTGAGCAGAGATGCGGTATGGGACTAGAGAAGGGCTCACTGGCTGTGAGCAGAGATGCGGTATGGGACTAGAGAAGGGCTCACTGGCTGCTATGAGTAGAGATGCGGTATGGGACTAGAGAAGGGCTCACTGGCTTTGAGCAGAGATGCAGTATGGGACTAGAGAAGGGCTCACTGGCTGTGAGTAGAGATACGGTATGGGACTAGAGAAGGGCTCACTGGCTGTGAGTAGAGATGCGGTATGGGACTAGAGAAGGGCTCACTGGCTTTGAGTAGAGATGCGGTATGGGACTAGAGAAGGGCTCACTGGCTGTGAGTAGAGATGCGGTATGGGACTAGAGAAGGGCTCACTGGCTTTGAGCAGAGATGCGGTATGGGACTAGAGAAGGGCTCACTGGCTGTGAGTAGAGATGCGGTATGGGACTAGAGAAGGGCTCACTGGCTGTGAGCAAAGATGCGGTATGGGACTAGAGAAGGGCTCACTGGCTGTGAGTAGAGAAGCTGGTGTTAGGACATGATGGTGCTCTGCTGCTACAAGCGTTGCTAAATGACCTATGAGTACAACAGACTGTTTATATTCCATAGTCGTTCATTTGAGTTAAATTAGTTTGCACAAAATAAATATGTTCCCTAAATCAATGGAGGGTGGGGATAGGAAAACAAAGCAAACGTGTCTGTGATGATTCTACCGATCAGAAAACTTATCTGTGATTAATCTACCAATCAGAAAACGTGTCTGTGATGATTCTGCCGATCAGAAAACGTATCTGTGATTAATCTACCCACGTGTCTGTGATGATTCTGTGATGATTCTACCAATCAGCAAATGTGAAAACAATTGTCTGTGATGATTCTACCAATCAGAAAACGTGTCTGTGATGATTCTGCCGATCAGAAAACGTATCTGTGATTAATCTACCAATCAGAAAACTTGTCTGTGATGATTCTACCAATCAGAAAACGTGTCTGTGATGATTCTACCGATCAGAAAACTTGTCTGTGATGATTCTACCAATCACTAAACGTGTCTGTGATGATTCTACCAATCAGCAAACGTGTCTGTGATAATTCTACCAATCAGCAAATGTGTCTGTGATGATTCTACCAATCAGCAAACGTGTCTGTGATGATTCTACCAATCAGCAAACATGTCTTTGATGATTCTACCAATCGGCAAATGTGTCTGTGATGATTCTACCAGTCAGCAAACGTGTCTGTGATGATTCTACCAATTGTGTCCCTCTGGAAATTATCATTCTTCATTCCTTGTGACAAACATAATATTTCAGCAAACAGGACAAAACTACACAGTGCGTATCCGCAGGCTGGTTGCAAGGTGTGACTATTGCTTTAAATAAGTTTCTTATTTCCCAGGAGGTATAGTGTATTTTTTAGCCAGACATCAGACAGAGAATTCATTCATTAATGGAACAACAGCATTAATGCAGCTAAATTATGCTAGAGGTTATGTTCATAGTGATAAGAGGTTTTCTGGGCCTTGCTTTGGTCTCCTTTGGGGGTTTTTCAAATCAAATCAAATTGTATTTGTCACATGCCCCGAATACAACAGCTGTAGACCTTACAGTGAAATGCTTAGTTACAAGACCTTAACCAACAATGCAGTTTTAAGAAAATACCCAAAGAAAAAAGTAAGAGATAACAGAGCGTCAATGTGGAGGCTATATACAGGGTATTACGGTAGAGAGTCAATGTGGAGGCTATATACAGGGTATTACTGTAGAGAGTCAATGTGGAGGCTATATACAGGGTATTACGGTAGAGAGTCAATGTGGAGGCTATATACAGGGGGTACCGGTACAGAGTCAATGTGGAGGCTATATACAGGGTATTACGGTAGAGAGTCAATGTGGAGGCTATATACAGGGGGTACCAATACAGAGTCAATGTGGAGGCTATATACAGGGTATTACGGTAGAGAGTCAATGTGGAGGCTATATACAGGGTATTACGGTAGAGAGTCAATGTGGAGGCTATATACAGGGTATTACGGTAGAGAGTCAATGTGGAGGCTATATACAGGGGGTACTGGTACAGAGTCAATGTGGAGGCTATATACAGGGGGTACCGGTACAGAGTCAATGTGGAGGCTATATACAGGGGGTACCGGTACAGAGTCAATGTGGAGGCTATATACAGGGGGTACCAATACAGAGTCAATGTGGAGGCTATATACAGGGTATTACGGTAGAGAGTCAATGTGGAGGCTATATACAGGGTATTACGGTAGAGAGTCAATGTGGAGGCTATATACAGGGTATTATGGTAGAGAGTCAATGTGGAGGCTATATACAGGGGGTACCGGTACAGAGTCAATGTGGAGGCTATATACAGGGGGTACCGGTACAGAGTCAATGTGGAGGCAATATACAGGGGGTACCGGTACAGAGTCAATGTGGAGGATATATACAGGGGGTACCAATACAGAGTCAATGTGGAGGCTATATACAGGGTATTACGGTAGAGAGTCAATGTGGAGGCTATATACAGGGTATTACGGTAGAGAGTCAATGTGGAGGCTATATACAGGGTATTACGGTAGAGAGTCAATGTGGAGGCTATATACAGGGTATTACGGTAGAGAGTCAATGTGGAGGCTATATACAGGGGGTACTGGTACAGAGTCAATGTGGAGGCTATATACAGGGGGTACTGGTACAGAGTCAATGTGGAGGCTATATACAGGGGGTACCAATACAGAGTCAATGTGGAGGCTATATACAGGGGTACCGGTACAGAGTCAATGTGGAGGCTATATACAGGGGGTACCGGTACAGAGTCAATGTGGAGGCTATATACAGGGGTACCGGTACAGAGTCAATGTGGAGGCTATATACAGGGGGTACCAGTACAGAGTCAATGTGGAGGCTATATACAGGGGGTACCAATACAGAGTCAATGTGGAGGCTATATACAGGGGGTACCGGTACAGAGTCAATGTGGAGGCTATATACAGGGGGTACTGGTACAGAGTCAATGTGGAGGCTATATACAGGGGGTACCAATACAGAGTCAATGTGGAGGCTATATACAGGGGGTACCGGTACAGAGTCAATGTGGAGGCTATATACAGGGGGTACCGGTACAGAGTCAATGTGGAGGCTATATACAGGGGTACCAATACAGAGTCAATGTGGAGGCTATATACAGGGGTACCGGTACAGAGTCAATGTGGAGGCTATATACAGGGGGTACCGGTACAGAGTCAATGTAGAGGCTATATACAGGGGGTACCGGTACAGAGTCAATGTGGAGGCTATATACAGGGGGTACCGGTACAGAGTCAATGTGGAGGCTATATATGGGGGTACCGGTACAGAGTCAATGTGGAGGCCATATACAGGGGGTACCGGTACATAGTCAATGTGGAGGCTATATACAGGGGGTACCGGTACAGAGTCAATGTGGAGGCTATATACAGGGGGTACCGGTACAGAGTCAATGTGGAGGCTATATACAGGGGGTACCGGTACAGAGTCAATGTGGAGGCTATATACAGGGGGTACCGGTACAGAGTCAATGTGGAGGCTATATACAGGGGGTACCGGTACAGAGTCAATGTGTTAATGTGCGAGGCATCCGGTGTCGATGTAATTCAGGTTATTATGTACATGCAGGTAGGGTTAATAAAGTGATATGCATAGATAATAACAGAGATTAGCAGCAGCTATGGGGGGACGGGGTACAAATAGTCTAGGTAGCCATTTGATTAGCTGTTCAGGAGTCTTATGGCTTGGGGGTGGAAGCTGTTTAGAAGCCTCTTGGACCTAGACGTCCTGGATGGCTCCGGTGATTGTGTTTCACTTTTATTTAACCAGGTCGGCTAGTTGAGAACAAGTTCTCATTTGCAAATGCGACCTGGCCAAGATAAAGCATAGCAATTTGACACATACAACAACACAGAGTTACACATGGAATAAACAAAACATACAGTCAATAATACAGTAGAAAAAAATAAACAAAAAGTGTATATACAGTGAGTGCAAATGAAGTAAATGAAGGCAATAAATAGGCCATGGTGGCGAAATAATTACAATATAGCAATTAAACACTGGAAGGGTAGATGTGCAGAAGATGAATGTGCAAGTAGAGGTACTGGGGTGCAAAGTAGCAAGATTGATAAATAAGTACAGTATGGGGATGAGGTAGGTAGATAGATGGGCTGTTTCTAGATGAGCTATATACAGGTGCAGTGATCTGTGAGCTGCTCTGACAGCTGGTGCTTAAAGCTAGTGAGGGAGATATGGGTCTCCAGCTTCAGAGATATTTGCAGTTCGTTCCAGTCATTGGCAGCGGAGAACTGGAAGGAAAGACGACCAAAGGAGGAATTGGCTTTGGGGGTGACCAGTAAGATATACCTGCTGGAGAGCGTGCTATGGATGGGTGCTGCTATGGTGACCAGTGAGCTGAGATAAGGCGGGGTTTTACCCAACAGAGACTTGTAGATAACCTGTAGCCAGTGGGTTTGGCGAAGAGTATGAAGCGAGGCCAACCAACGAGAGCATACAGGTCGCAATGGTTGGTAGTTTTTTTCGGCTTTGGTGACAAAACGGATGGCCTTGTGATAGACTGCATCCAGTTTGTCGAGTAGAGTGTTGGAGGCTATTTTATAGATGACATCACAGAAGTCGAGGATTGGTAGGATGGTTAGTTTTACAAGGGTATGTTTGGCAGCATGAGTGAAGGATGCTTTTTTGCGATATAGGAAGCCGATTCTAGATTTTGGATTGTAGATGCTTAATGTGAATATAGGACAGGGATGTGGAGGGTCAGGGAGTATAGGAGGATACTCAGCACCTGATGGAACCCTGTTTCGAGGATCAGCATGGTGGCTGTGTTGTTATCTACCCTTACCACCTGGGGGCGGCCCGTCAGGAAGTCTAGGATCCAGCTGCAGAGGGATGTGTTTAGTCCCAGGGTCCTTAGCTCAGTAATGAGCTTTGAGGGCACTGTGGTGTGAACGCTGAGCTGTAGTCAATGTTTGATGGTTTGTTGGAGGGCATAGTGGGATTTCTTATAAGCTTCCGGGTTAGAGTCCTGCTCCTTGAAAGCTGCAGCTCTACCCTTTAGCTCCGTGTGAATATTGCCTGTAATCCATGGCTTCTGGTTAGGGTATGTATGTACAGTCACTGTGGGGGTGATATTCTCGATGCACTTATTGATAAAGGTATTGACTGATGTGGTGTACTCCTCAATACCATCGGAAGAATCCCAGAACATATTCCAGTCTGTGCTAGTATCTCGAACTCTGATAGTTATCTGAAGATTAAGAGCATCTTGCCTCGATTTCAAAATACAAATCTAAACATTCTTCTTCCTTTCAGAAATGTTCTTGTCCTTTCAGACCCTGGTATATGTTGTGATGATGTGCCCACTTGTACTTTCCTGGGGTTGCCATTTTGATGCATCAGAATGATGGAGTGAATTGGCTATGTTTCTCATTGCATGCACAACAAGAGAACATTATGAAAGACTTTGAAGTTTTATTAGTCGTATGTAAGGGATAGACATGGTATACCCCGTCCAATTAAATGCTTACTTACAGGTTCCTTCTTGACAATACAACAACAACAATAAGAAATAATAAAATATAAGTAAATGGCTCAGTAGATATCCTGGATGGGTTGGATCACGTCTTGCAGTGGTGAATGGAGAAATTCCCGTACCAGGCTGTGATGCAACCGGTCATGACGCTCTTGATGGTGCAGTGGTAGTATTGGGAGAGGACCCGGGGTGGCATGCCGAATACAACAGGTGTTACAGTGAAATGTTTCCTTACAGGCCCTTAACCAACAACTCAGTTTCAAGAAAATATTGTTAAGAACATATTTACTAAATAATCTTTAAAAAAATAATGAACACAATAAATAACAGTAATTAGGCTATATACAAGGGGTACTGGTACCAAGTCAATGTGCGGTGGTTCAGGTTAGTCGAGGTAATTTGTACATGTAGGTAGGAGTAAAGTGACTATACATAGATATTATAGCGAATCCCGGTGGCCATTTGATTAATTGTTCAGCAGTCTTATTGCTTGGGTGTAGAAGCTGTTTAGGAGCCTTTTGGACCTAGACTTGGTGCTTCGGTACCGCTTGCCATGCAGTAGCAGAGAGAACAGTCTATCACGTGGGTGAATGGAGTCTTTGACATCTTTTGAGGCCTTCCTCTGACATGCCTAGTATATAGGTCCTGGATGGCAGGAAGCTTGGCCCCGGTGACGTATTGGGCTGTGCGCACTACGCTCTGTAGCACCTTACTGTCGGATGCAGTAAGGTGTGTTTGGTGTGTTTGGACCATGATAGTTTGTTTGTGATTTGGACACCAGGGAACCTGAAACTCTCGATCCGCTCCACTACAGCCCTGTCGATGTGAATGGGAGTGTGTTTGGCCCTCCTTTTCCTTTAGTTCACATTCATCTCCTTTGTATTGCTCACGTTGAGGGAGAGGTTGTTTTCCTGGCACTATAGTGCAAGGTCTCTGACCTCCTCCCTACAGGCTTAAGATGTTGAGAGGCTGTGGTGCCCTCTTGACAAGAGTGGTGGTGTTGCTTTCCCATGTCAAGTCCTCCTTGATGTAGACTCAGAAGAACTTAAAACTGCTGACTTTCTTTACTGCAATCCCATTGATGTGGATCAGGGCATGTTCCATCCTCTGCTTCCTGAAATCAACAATCAACTCTTTTGTTTTGCTGACATTGAGGGGGAGGTTGTTGTCCTGGCACCACAATGCCTGTTCACTTTGGGATTTGTTTTTGTGTGGGTGCTTATATTTGCCCTGTTACACACTTGTGTAATGGAAATGTTATACATATTCTTTATATATACCAACTCCCACTGAGTCAGCCGCAGGGAGTGGGGTCACGGCCAGGGTCGCCATTGTATAGCCCCCCTGGAGCAATTATGGTTATGTGCCTTGCTCAAGGGCACGACGAAAGATTATTATTCATGTTTTTCACCTTGTCAGCTCCCATATTCGAACCGACAACCTTTCGGGTACTGGCCCAACGCTCTAACTACGAGGCCACCTGCCGCCCTTACCTCGACATTATAGGCTGACTTGTTGTTGTAGGGGGCGGCAGGGTAGTAACCGGAAGGTTGCAAGTTCATACCCCCGAGCTGACAAGGTACAAATCTGTCGTTCTACCCCCGAACAGGCAGTTAACCCACTGTTCCTTGGCCGTCATTGAAAATAAGAATTTGTTCTTAACTGACTTGCCTAGTTAAATAAAGGTAAAAAAGGTTATCAGGCGTGCTGTACAACCGTGGTGTCATCAGCACACTTGATGATGGAGTTGGTGTCCTGGAAAACCATGCAGTTGAGGGTGAACAGGGAGTACTGCAGAGGCCTGAGGACAGACCCCTGGCTGAGTCAGTTTGGAGGAGGTATTATTGCCAAACCTGACAGCCTGTGTTATGCCCATCAGGAAGTCCAGGAAGTCCAATTGCAGAGGGTCTTGTCCAGACCCAGGGCTCTGAGCTTGGTGTCGGGCTTGGAGGGAACAATGGTGTTGAATGCTGAACAATCAATCCGATTCATTTATAAAGCCCTTTTGACATCAGCCGATGTCACAAAGTGCAATACAGAAACCAAGCCTAAAACCACAAACTGCAAGCAATAGAGGTGTAGAAGCACGGTGGCTAGGAAAACTCCCTAGAAATGTAGGAACCTAGGAAGAAACCTAGAGAGTAACCAGGCTCTGAGGGGTGGCCAGTCCTCTTCTGGCTGTGCCAGATGGAAATTATAACAGTACATGGCTAAGATGTTTAAACGTTCATAGATGACCAGCAGGGTCAAATAATTATAATCACAGTGCTTGTAGAGGGTGCAACAGGTCAGCATCTCAGGAGTAAATGTCAGTCGGTTTTTCCTAGCCGATCAAACAGTATTCTGACATACTGTAGGTGTTGTTCAGGTGTGTTATGGCCGTGTGAATAGGGATGGCGTCTTCTATGGATCTGTTGGCGTGGTGGGAATGGAATGTGTCCACCCTTCTGTTACCATATACAGTGTTACCACACAGGTATATGAATAAGCCTAATGTAAAGTGTGACCGGACGTTCCAGAAAACACTGGGAAACACTTGGATGGTCTTAAAGCACTAAGCTATTCTGTTTTCCTATTGGTCTCGGCAAACCAATAATATTCTGTCTCTTGATCCCAAAATGGAGACTGATTTCCTGTGAGGCTGATTTTGTGTTACCATGGGGCTGCATTACCGTGGGGCTACATTAAAATGGGGAAGCATTAACATGGGGCTGCATTACCAGTGCCTTTTCCAGTTATGGCTGCATATGCTTAAGTTGGTATTTTTAACCCAACACATTTCACTCATCCTCTCCACTCAATTATTTAGCAGCACAAACCACATTAATGGGGGATACATCTCTGGGAGATGGGGGTGGAAAGTGGTTCTTTATGTATGACACAGACAAGGAATCTAAGTATTGTATTTCAAGGATGTGCAGAGAGATGAGGGACAGGGGTTGGATATGTTTACCGGGGATTTCCATTTCTCAGCGTGTTATCTTAGTGCCCTCAGGGAAAGAGTGTTGTGAAAAAATGACCAAAGGGCTCAATGACTGTTTTCCAAAAGCTATGATGGACATTGACAGAGGATGGGAAAGTAAAGGGAAAAAAAAAAAAAGACATTGACGTTCACGTGACAGCAATAACAATCGTGTTACCACAGGGACACCACAGGGACATTGAGGGAGATGAGCCCGTGGAATTGTTTTTCACATTTCCTTCCGGGACGAGGAAGGGTAACATGTCTTAATGGTTTTAAATGTATTCCTGGAACATAGCTGGCTGTGTGACAACTTTGCCATGTTTTTTTTTCTCTATCAGTGTTCTATATCTATTAGCACAAACATTTAATTAAAATCTCTAATAGGATTGAGAAATTTGTGACACATGGGACTTGTTTTTGTAAAAACATGAAAAAGAAAAAGCCAGACGCCAAATGATCTGTGTCAGTTTTAGCAAATTAGCAAAGGTTGTAACCTGTGTTGATTTGGTTATCCATATTTGCCTTTCAGGTTTCTCTGAAACATTGAAACATTATTGACGTCAATAGGTCTATAGTGAGGTCTATAGTGAGGTCTATAGTGAGGTCTACAGTGAGGTCTACAGTGAGGTCTATAGTGAGGTCTATAGTGAGGTCTATAGTGAGGTCTACAGTGAGGTCTACAGTGAGGTCTATAGTGAGGTCTACAGTGAGGTCTATAGTGAGGTCTACAGTGAGGTCTACAGTGAGGTCTATAGTGAGGTCTACAGTGAGGTCTACAGTGAGGTCTACAGTGAGGTCTACAGTGAGGTCTACAGTGAGGTCTATAGTGAGGTCTACAGTGAGGTCGACAGTGAGGTCTACAGTGAGGTCTATAGTGAGGTCTATAGTGAGGTCTATATTGAGGTCTACAGTGAGGTCTATAGTGAGGTTTATAGTGAGGTCTATAGTGAGGTATACAGTGAGGTCTATAGTGAGGTCTACAGCGAGGTCTATAGCGAGGTCTATAGTGAGGTCTATAGTGAGGTCTACAGTGAGGTCTACAGTGAGGTCTACAGTGAGGTCTACAGTGAGGTCTACAGTGAGGTCTATAGTGAGGTCTACAGCGAGGTCTACAGCGAGGCCTACAGTGAGGTCTATAGTGAGGTCTACAGCGAGGTCTATAGTGAGGTCTACAGTGAGGTCTATAGTGAGGTCTACAGCGAGGTCTACAGTGAGGCCTACAGTGAGGTCTATAGTGAGGTCTACAGTGAGGTCTATAGTGAGGTCTACAGCGAGGTCTACAGCGAGGCCTACAGCGAGGTCTATAGTGAGGTCTATAGTGAGGTCTACAGCGAGGTCTATAGTGAGGTCTACAGCGAGGCCTATAGTGAGGTCTACAGCGAGGTCTATAGTGAGGTCTACAGCGAGGTCTACAGCGAGGCCTACAGTGAGGTCTATAGTGAGGTCTACAGCGAGGTCTATAGTGAGGTCTACAGCGAGGTCTACAGTGAGGCCTACAGTGAGGTCTATAGTGAGGTCTACAGTGAGGTCTATAGTGAGGCCTACAGCGAGGTCTACAGCGAGGTCTATAGTGAGGTCTATAGTGAGGTCTACAGCGAGGTCTATAGTGAGGTCTACAGTGAGGTCTACAGCGAGGTCTACAGTGAGGTCTATAGTGAGGTCTACAGCGAGGTCTATAGTGAGGTCTACAGCGAGGTCTACAGCGAGGCCTACTAGGTCTATAGTGAGGTCTATAGTGAGGTCTACAGCGAGGTCTATAGTGAGGTCTACAGCGAGGTCTATAGCGAGGCCTACAGCGAGGCCTACAGCGAGGTCTACAGCGAGGTCTATAGTGAGGCCTACAGCGAGGTCTATAGTGAGGTCTACAGCGAGGTCTATAGTGAGGTCTACAGCGAGGTCTATATTGAGGTCTACAGCGAGGTCTATAGTGAGGCCTACAGCGAGGTCTATAGTGAGGCCTACAGCGAGGTCTACAGCGAGGTCTACAGCGAGGTCTATAGCGAGGCCTACAGCGAGGTCTATAGTGAGGTCTACAGCGAGGTCTACAGCGAGGTCTACAGCGAGGTCTATAGTGAGGTCTACAGCGAGGTCTACAGCGAGGTCTATAGTGAGGTCTACAGCGAGGCCTACAGCGAGGTCTACAGCGAGGTCTACAGCGAGGTCTATAGTGAGGTCTACAGCGAGGCCTACAGCGAGGTCTATAGTGAGGTCTACAGCGAGGTCTACAGCGAGGTCTATAGTGAGGTCTACAGCGAGGCCTACAGCGAGGCCTACAGCGAGGTCTATAGTGAGGCCTACAGCGAGGTCTATAGTGAGGTCTACAGCGAGGTCTACAGCGAGGTCTACAGCGAGGTCTACAGCGAGGCCTATAGTGAGGTCTACAGCGAGGTCTATAGTGAGGCCTACAGCGAGGTCTATAGTGAGGCCTACAGCGAGGTCTATAGTGAGGCCTACAGCGAGGTCTATAGTGAGGCCTACAGCGAGGTCTATAGTGAGGCCTACAGCGAGGTCTACAGCGAGGTCTACAGCGAGGTCTATAGCGAGGCCTACAGCGAGGTCTATAGCGAGGTCTACAGCGAGGTCTACAGCGAGGTCTACAGCGAGGTCTATAGTGAGGTCTACAACGAGGTCTATAGTGAGGTCTACAGTGAGGTATATAGTGAGGTCTACAGCGAGGTCTATAGTGAGGTCTACAGCGAGGTCTATAGTGAGGTCTACAGTGAGGTCTATAGTGAGGTCTATAGTGAGGTCTATAGTGAGGTCTATAGTGAGGTCTACAGTGAGGTATACAGTGAGGTCTACAGTGAGGTCTACAGTGAGGTCTATAGTGAGGTCTACAGCGAGGTCTATAGTGAGGTCTACAGTGAGGTCTATAGTGAGGTCTACAGCGAGGTCTATAGTGAGGTCTACAGCAAGGTCTATAGTGAGGTCTACAGTGAGGTCTATAATGAGGTCTACAGCGAGGCCTACAGTGAGGTCTACAGCGAGGTCTATAGTGAGGTCTACAGCGAGGTCTATAGTGAGGTCTACAGCGAGGCCTACAGTGAGGTCTACAGTGAGGTCTATAGTGAGATCTACAGCGAGGTCTACAGCGAGGCCTACAGCGAGGTCTACAGTGAGGTCTATAGTGAGGTCTACAGCGAGGTCTACAGCGAGGCCTACAGTGAGGTCTATAGTGAGGTCTACAGCGAGGTCTATAGTGAGGTCTACAGCGAGGTCTACAGCGAGGCCTACAGCGAGGTCTATAGTGAGGTCTATAGTGAGGTCTACAGCGAGGTCTATAGTGAGGTCTACAGCGAGGCCTATAGTGAGGTCTACAGCGAGGTCTATAGTGAGGTCTACAGCGAGGTCTATAGTGAGGTCTACAGCGAGGTCTACAGCGAGGCCTACAGTGAGGTCTACAGCGAGGCCTACAGCGAGGTCTATAGTGAGATCTACAGCGAGGTTTACAGCGAGGCCTACAGTGAGGTCTATAGTGAGGTCTACAGCGAGGTCTATAGTGAGGTCTACAGCGAGGTCTACAGCGAGGCCTACAGTGAGGTCTATAGTGAGGTCTACAGCGAGGTCTATAGTGAGGTCTACAGCGAGGTCTACAGCGAGGCCTACAGTGAGGCCTACAGTGAGGTCTACAGCGAGGTCTATAGTGAGGTCTACAGCGAGGTCTACAGCGAGGCCTACAGCGAGGCCTATAGTGAGGCCTACAGTGAGGTCTATAGTGAGGTCTACAGCGAGGTCTACAGCGAGGCCTACGAGAGGTCTACAGCGAGGTCTCTAGTGAGGCCTACAGCGAGGCGAGGTCTACAGCGAGGTCTATAGCGAGGCCTACAGCGAGGTCTAGGTCTATAGTGAGGCCTACAGCGAGGTCTATAGTGAGGTCTACAGCGAGGTCTATAGTGAGGTCTACAGCGAGGTCTATATTGAGGTCTACAGCGAGGTCTATAGTGAGGCCTACAGCGAGGTCTAGAGCGAGGTCTATAGTGAGGTCTACAGCGAGGTCTACAGCGAGGTCTACAGCGAGGTCTATAGTGAGGTCTACAGCGAGGTCTATAGTGAGGTCTACAGCGAGGTCTATAGCGAGGCCTATAGTGAGGTCTACAGCGAGGTCTATAGTGAGATCTACAGCGAGGTCTATAGTGAGGTCTACAGCGAGGTCTATATTGAGGTCTACAGCGAGGTCTATAGTGAGGCCTACAGCGAGGTCTAGAGCGAGGTCTATAGTGAGGTCTACAGCGAGGTCTACAGCGAGGTCTACAGCGAGGTCTATAGTGAGGTCTACAGCGAGGTCTATAGTGAGGTCTACAGCGAGGTCTACGAGGCCTATAGTGAGGTCTACAGCGAGGTCTATAGTGAGATCTAGGTCTATAGTGAGGTCTACAGCGAGGTCTATATTGAGGTCTACAGCGAGGTCTATAGTGAGGCCTACAGCGAGGAGGTCTATAGTGAGGTCTACGAGGTCTACAGCGAGGTCTAGGTCTATAGTGAGGTCTACAGCGAGGTCTATAGTGAGGTCTACAGCGAGATCTATAGCGAGGCCTATAGTGAGGTCTACAGCGAGGTCTATAGTGAGGTCTACAGCGAGGTCTATAGTGAGGTCTACAGCGAGGTCTACAGCGAGGTCTATAGTGAGGCCTACAGCGAGGTCTACAGCGAGGTCTACAGCGAGGTCTACAGCGAGGTCTATAGTGAGGCCTATAGTGAGGTCTACAGCGAGGTCTATAGTGAGGTCTACAGCGAGGTCTACAGCGAGGTCTACAGCGAGGTCTAGGCCTATAGTGAGGCGAGGTCTAGCGAGATCTACAGCGAGGTCTACAGCGAGGTCTATAGTGAGGCCTATAGTGAGGTCTACAGCGAGGTCTATAGTGAGGTCTACAGCGAGGTCTATAGCGAGGTCTATAGCGAGGCCTATAGTGAGGTCTATAGTGAGGTCTACAGCGAGGTCTACAGCGAGGTCTACAGCGAGGTCTATAGTGAGGCCTACAGCGAGGTCTACAGCGAGGTCTATAGTGAGGCCTACAGCGAGGCCTATAGTGAGGTCTACAGCGAGGCCTATAGTGAGGTCTCTAGGTCAGGCCTACAGCAAGGTCTATAGTGAGGTCTAGGTCTATAGTGAGTGAGGTCTATAGTGAGGCCTACAGCGAGGTCAGTGAGGTCTACAGCGAGGTCTATAGTGAGGTCTAGGTCTATAGTGAGGTCTAGGTCTATAGTGAGCCTACAGCGAGGTCTACAGCGAGGTCTATAGTGAGGTCTACAGCGAGGTCTACAGCAGGTCTGAGGTCTATAGTGAGGTCTACAGCGAGGTCTATAGTGAGGTCTAGGTCTATAGTGAGGCCTATAGTGAGGTCTACAGCGAGGTCTATAGTGAGGTCTACAGTGAGGTCTATAGTGAGGTCTACAGCGAGGTCTACAGCGAGGTCTATAGTGAGGCCTACAGCGAGGTCTACAGCGAGGTCTACAGCGAGGTCTACAGCGAGGTCTATAGTGAGGCCTATAGTGAGGTCTACAGCGAGGTCTATAGTGAGGTCTACAGCGAGGTCTATAGCGAGGCCTATAGTGAGGTCTACAGCGAGGTCTACAGCGAGGTCTACAGCGAGGTCTATAGCGAGGCCTATAGTGAGGCCTATAGTGAGGCCTACAGCGAGGTCTACAGCGAGGTCTACAGCGAGGTCTATAGTGAGGCCTATAGTGAGGTCTACAGCGAGGTCTATAGTGAGGTCTACAGCGAGGTCTATAGCGAAGCCTACAGCGAGGTCTACAGCGATGTCTATAGTGAGGTCTACAGCGAGGCCTACAGCGAGGTCTACAGCGAGGTCTACAGCGAGGTCTATAGTGAGGTCTACAGCGAGGCCTACAGCGAGGTCTATAGTGAGGTCTACAGCGAGGTCTACAGCGAGGTCTATAGTGAGGTCTACAGCGAGGTCTACAGCGAGGTCTATAGTGAGGTCTACAGCGAGGCCTACAGCGAGTCAGCGAGGTCTATAGTGAGGCCTACAGCGAGGTCTATAGTGAGGTCTACAGCGAGGTCTACAGCGAGGTCTACAGCGAGGCCTATAGTGAGGTCTACAGCGAGGTCTATAGTGAGGCCTACAGCGAGGTCTATAGTGAGTCCTACAGGGAGGTCTATAGTGAGGCCTACAGCGAGGTCTATAGTGAGGTCTACAGTGAGGCCTACAGCGAGGTCTACGAGGTCTACAGCGAGGGTCTATAGTGAGGTCTACAGCGAGGTCTATAGTGAGGCCTACAGCGAGGTATATAGTGAGGTCTACAGCGAGGTCTACAGCGAGGTCTACAGCGAGGTCTACAGCGATGTCTATAGTGAGGCCTACAGCGAGGTCTACAGCGAGGTCTACAGCGAGGTCTACAGCGAGGTCTATAGTACAGCGAGGTCTATAGTGAGGTCTACAGCGAGGTCTATAGCGAGGCCTATAGTGAGGTCTACAGCGAGGTCTAGCAGTGAGGTAGCGAGGCCTATAGTGAGGAGTGAGGGCGAGGTCTACAGCGAGGTCTACAGCGAGGTCTACAGCGAGGTCTATAGTGAGGCCTATAGTGAGGTCTACAGCGAGGTCTATAGTGAGGTCTACAGCGAGGTCTATAGCGAGGCCTACAGCGAGGTCTACAGCGAGGTCTATAGTGAGGTCTACAGCGAGGCCTACAGCGAGTCTACAGCGAGGTCTACAGCGAGGTCTATAGTGAGGTCTACAGCGAGGCCTACAGCGAGGTCTAGTGACGAGTCTACAGCGAGGTCTATAGTGAGGTCTACAGCGAGGTCTACAGCGAGGTCTATAGTGAGGTCTACAGCGAGGCCTACAGCGAGGCCTACAGCGAGGTCTATAGTGAGGTCTAGCGAGGTCTATAGTGAGGTCTACAGCAGTGAGGTCTACAGCGAGGCCTATAGTGAGGTCTACAGCGAGGTCTATAGTGAGGCCTACAGCGAGGTCTATAGTGAGGCCTACAGGAGGTCTATAGTGAGGACAGCGAGGTCTATAGTGAGGTCTACAGTGAGGCCTACAGCGAGGAGAGGTCTAGCGAGGTCTATAGTGAGGCCTATAGTGAGGTCTACAGCGAGGTCTATAGTGAGGCCTACAGCGAGGTCTATAGGGAGGCCTACAGCGAGGTCAGTGAGGTCTACAGCAGTGAGGTCTACAGCGAGGTCTATAGTGAGGTCTACAGCGAGGTCTACAGCGAGGTCTACAGCGAGGTCTATAGTGAGGTCTATAGTGAGGTCTACAGCGAGGTCTACAGTCAGGCCTATAGTGAGGTCTACAGCGAGGTCTATAGTGAGGCCTACAGCGAGGTCTATAGTGAGGTCTACAGCGAGGTCTATAGTGAGGCCTACAGCGAGGTCTATAGTGAGGCCTACAGCGAGGTCTATAGTGAGGTCTACAGCGAGGCCTACAGTCTACAGCGAGGAGGTAGCGAGGCCTAGTGAGGTCTACAGTGAGGTCTATAGTGAGGCCTACAGCGAGGTCTATAGTGAGGTCTACAGCGAGGTCTACAGCGAGGTCTGAGGTCTACAGCGAGGTCTACAGTGAGGTCTATAGTGAGGTCTACAGCGAGGCCTATAGTGAGGAGGTCTACAGCGAGGTCTAGCGAGGTCTATAGTGAGGTACAGCGAGGCCAGTGAGGTCTACAGCGAGGTCTACAGCGAGGCCTACAGTGAGGTCTACAGTGAGGTCTACAGCGAGGTCTATAGCGAGGTCTACAGCGAGGTCTACAGCGAGGTCTATAGTGAGGTCTACAGCGAGGCCTACAGCGAGGCCTACAGCGAGGTCTATAGTGAGGCCTACACGAGGTCTATAGTGAGGTCTACAGCGAGGTCTACAGGTCTACAGCGAGGTCTACAGCGAGGCCTATAGTGAGGTCTACAGCGAGGTCTATAGTGAGGCCTACAGCGAGGTCTATAGTGAGTCCTACAGGGAGGTCTATAGTGAGGCCTACAGCGAGGTCTATAGTGAGGTCTACAGTGAGGCCTACAGCGAGGTCTACAGCGAGGTCTACAGCGAGGTCTATAGTGAGGCCTATAGTGAGGTCTACAGCGAGGTCTATAGTGAGGCCTACAGCGAGGTCTATAGTGAGGTCTACAGCGAGGTCTACAGCGAGGTCTATAGTGATGTCTATAGTGAGGCCTACAGCGAGGTCTACAGCGAGGTCTACAGCGAGGTCTACAGCGAGGTCTATAGTGAGGCCTATAGTGAGGTCTACAGCGAGGTCTATAGTGAGGTCTACAGCGAGGTCTATAGCGAGGCCTATAGTGAGGTCTACAGCGAGGTCTACAGCGAGGTCTACAGCGAGGTCTATAGTGAGGCCTATAGTGAGGCCTACAGCGAGGTCTACAGCGAGGTCTACAGCGAGGTCTACAGCGAGGTCTATAGTGAGGCCTATAGTGAGGCCTACAGCGAGGTCTACAGCGAGGTCTATAGTGAGGTCTACAGCGAGGCCTACAGCGAGGTCTACAGCGAGGTCTACAGCGAGGTCTATAGTGAGGTCTACAGCGAGGCCTACAGCGAGGTCTATAGTGAGGTCTACAGCGAGGTCTACAGCGAGGTCTATAGTGAGGTCTACAGCGAGGTCTATAGTGAGGCCTACAGCGAGGTCTATAGTGAGGCCTACAGCGAGGTCTATAGTGAGGTCTACAGCGAGGCCTACAGCGAGGTCTACAGCGAGGTCTATAGTGAGGTCTACAGCGAGGTCTACAGCGAGGTCTACAGCGAGGTCTATAGTGAGGTCTATAGTGAGGTCTATAGCGAGGTCTACAGGCCTATAGGTGAGGTGAGGCCTACAGCAGTCTAGTGAGGTCTACAGCGAGGTCTATAGTGAGGTCTACAGCGAGGTCTATACAGGTCTACAGTGAGGCCTACAGCGAGGTCTATAGTGAGGTCTACAGCAGCCTACAGCGAGGCCTATAGTGAGGTCTACAGCGAGGTCTATAGTGAGGCCTACAGCGAGGTCTATAGTGAGGTCTACAGCGAGGTCTACAGCGAGGTCTACAGCGAGGTCTATAGTGAGGTCTATAGTGAGGTCTACAGCGAGGCCTATAGTGAGGTCTACAGCGAGGTCTACAGCGAGGTCTATAGTGAGGTCTATAGTGAGGTCTACAGCGAGGTCTACAGCGAGGCCTATAGTGAGGCCTACAGCGAGGCCTATAGTGAGGTCTATAGTGAGGTCTACAGCGAGGTCTACAGCGAGGCCTACAGTGAGGTCTACAGTGAGGTCTACAGCGAGGTCTATAGTGAGGCCTACAGCGAGGTCTACAGCGAGGTCTATAGTGAGGCCTACAGCGAGGTCTACAGCGAGGTCTACAGCGAGGCCTACAGCGAGATCTATAGTGAGGTCGCATTTTCCAATTAAGAACCGAGTCAAATGATTTGTGGTTTTGTAACTTCACGAAGGGTTACACAGAGTGACTCCTCAGACTTGCTTTTTAAATATCAAACTCCTTCCTCCACCAACATAACATTTAGACCAGAGAATCTGTGTAATTCTGGTAATATTGTGATGATTTTGTTTTATAATTCACTACCAATGGTCTCTTCATGCTATCTCTGCCATCCTTTGTTACTATTTTTTTAGGTGGGGTTTGGCATGTGTCCTCAGATCCTCAAAAAGTTCTACAGCTACACCATTGAGAATATCTTGACAGGTTGCAGCACCGCCTGGTATGACAACTGTTGGCCTCCGACCGCAAGGCACTACAGAGGGTAGTGCATACGTCCCAGTTCATCCCTGGGGCCAAACTCTCTGCCATCCACGACCTCTATAACAGGAGGAGTCAGAGGAAGGCCCTAAAGACTCCAGTCACCCAAGACTGTTCTCTCTGCTCTGCACGGCAAGAGTTACGAATGCATTGAACATGGAACAAAAAGGCTCGAGAACAGCTTTTACCCCCAAGCCATAAAGCTGCAGAACAGTTAATCAAATATCTACCCAGACTATTTACATTGACCTCCCTTTATTATGTATTTTTGTATCTTGATTTATTTGCACTCTCTTGCACCTGCTCTATGCACACTCACTAAACTATACCCACACACTCACACATACACTGACACTCCACACACACACACACACACTACATACGCTGACACACACATGCATATTGATAAAATGTCATAGCCAAATCTAACTTCCTGTAGCTCAGGCCCTGAAGCAAGGATATGCATATTCTTGGTACAATTTGAAAGGAAACACTTTGAAGGTTGTGGACATGTGAAAGGAATGTAGGAGAATATAACACATTAAATCTTGTAAAAGATAGTACATAGAACAAAAAAAAACATTCTTTTGTCTTTTTTTTGTACCATCATCTTTCAAATGCAAGATAAAGGCCATGATCTATTATTCCAGCCCAGCTGCAATTTAGATTTTGGCCACTAGATGGCAGCATTGTTATATAGACTGATCCAATGAATCATTGTATTCCGGTTCCAAATAATAATAATAATGTTGTATCAAGACTGCCCATTGGTTTATTACTCATTTTTCATGTTCAAAACTTTGCACTCTCCTCAAAGAATAGCATAGTATTCACTGTAATAACTACTGTACATTGGACAGTGCAGTTAGATTAACAAGAATTTAAACTTTCTGCCAATATCAGATATGTCTATGTCCTGGGAAATGTTCTTGTTACTTACAACCTCATGCTAATCGCATTAGCCTACGTTAGCTCAACGTCTCGCAGGGGACCCACCGATCCTGAATACGTTTTTAATTACTTTGTGAAATGAATGTATTCACATTTATAACGCTTGAGTTACAAAGCATTACAAGGCATCATCCCAAGCATGGAGAGAGAGAGAGAGAGAGAGAGAGAGAGAGAGAGAGAGAGAGAGAGAGAGAGAGAGAGAGAGAGAGAGAGAGAGAGAGAGAGAGAGAGAGAAGAGAGAGAGAGAGAGAGAATGGCTTGTCCAAGACTCATGGAAGAGGTAGAGAAATAGAGATAGAAAGCAAGATTGTAGGTATCACAGAACAGCAAGTCAGGAACATGAGACAAATAACAAATAATACTTCTCTAAGCTCCTGAGATCAGTGGAGAGCATGCTGAATTCCTAAGACGAAACATAGGAATCTCTTGCATACAGTCACTTCAGGGGCTGTGTCATCAAACATACAGTGCAGTATTCATACCCTTTGACTTTTTCATTTTGTTTTTAGGTTACAACCTTATTCTAAAATGAATTACATTTTTTCTCCTCATCAAACTACACACAATACCCCATAATGACAAATACATGTTTTGTTGCTGTTGATAATTTATTAAAATAAAATAAAAACTCAAATTTACATAAGTATTCTGACCCTTTATTCAGTACTTTGTTAAAGCACCTTTGGGAGCAATTACATTCTCTATGACGCTACAAGCTTGGCACACCTGTATTTCGGGAGTTTCTCCCATTCTTCTCTGCTGATCCTCTCAAACTCTGTCAGGCTGGATGGGGAGCGTTGCTAGACAGCTATTCAGGTTTCTCCAGAGATCGGGTTCAAGTCCGGGCTCGGGCTGGGCAACTCAAAGACATTCCGAGACTTGTCTTGAAGCCACTCCTGTGTTGTCTTGGCGATGTGCTTAGGGTTGTTGTCCTGTTGGAAGGTGTACCATCACATCAGTCTTAGGTCCTGAGCTCTCTGGAATAGTTTTTCTTCAAGGATCTCTCTGTACTTTTCTCCATTAATCTTTCCCTCGATCCTGACAAGTCTCCCAGTCCCTGCTGCTGAAAAACACCCTCACAGCATGATGCTGCCACCACCATGCTTCAACATAGGGATGGTGCCAGGTTTCTGCCATATGTGACTCTTGTCATGTGCCTTTTACTGAGGAGTGGCTTCCGTCTGGTCACTCCATCGTAAAGGCCTGATTGGTGGAGTGTTCAGAACTCTAGAGCTCTGTTAGAGTGACCATTGGGTTCTTTGTCACCTCCCTGACCAAGGTCCTTCTCCCTCGATTGCTCAGTTTGGCCTGGCGGCCAGCTCTTGGAAGAGTCTTGGTGGTTCCAAACTTCTTGCATTTAAGAATGATGGAGGCCACTGTGTTCTTGGGGACCTTCAATGCTGCAGAAATGTTTTGGTACCCTTCCCCAGATCTGTGCCTGGACGTAACCCTCTCTCGAAGCTCTACGGACAATTCCTTCGACCTTATGGCTTGGTTTTTTCTCTGACATGCACTGTCAACTCTGGGACCATATATAGACAGGTGTGTATCTTTCCAAATCATGTCCAAACCCAAGTCAATTTACCCTAGGTGGACTCCAATCAAGGATGATCAATGAAAACAGGATGTACCTGAACTCAATTTCGAGGCTCATATATTAAAGGGAATTTGTTCTGAAGTGTCTCTCCTATATCTGAGAGACATTAGAAAGATTAGAAAACATTTGTTTGTTTTTCTGAGATGTATTTAACCCCGTTTTAGGCATTAAACAGTCTCCATAGACACGTACATTTTTTCAACTGGTTCAAGGGGAGTCTTGGGAGGCATTTGGGAGCAAAACAACTGACATGTACATGTTCATGAGAGTCTCACTTTTGCACAGAGCGGTCATATTAGTATGTAGCCAAAACTCTTCTGATGCTACAGACCGAAGTTGGCAGATCAGCTGTACCGACTTAAGCCATATGGAACGCCGTTTGGGTCTTTGCGTGTTAAAAAAGATACGTGTCAAATAACACTGTTTGACGTGTCAAATAAGCTTGTTGACCAATCAGGACCCTACATGTGACCAAATAATTTAACACGTTCATACAATTTTTTTAGGTAGTTATTACACATTGATTACACTATCACTAGTATTTCATATCAAATCAAATCAAAGTTTATTTGTCACGTGTGTTGAATACAACAGGTCTAGACCTTAAAGTGAAATGCTTACTTACAGGCTTTAACCAATAGTGCAAAAAGGGTATTAGGTGAACAATAGGTAGGTAAAGAAATTAAAACAACAGTAAAAAGACAGTGAAAAATAACAGTCGCAAGGCTATCTACAGTAGCGAGGGTATATACAGCAGCGAGGCTACAAACGTAGCAAGGCTACATACAGACACAGGTTAGTCGGGATGATTGAGGTAGTATGTACATGTAGATATGGATAAAGTGACTATGCGATGTCGTGTCTTTAATATCATTAAATTGAAGACTTAAAGTGTTTATCAAAGATTCTCTGTAATTAGTATTACGCGATCAACTGATTAATCATGTAACTGTAATTAACTAGGAAGTCGGGGCACCAAGGAAAAATATTCACATTACAAGGTTATAATTTCCTAATATAACCTTTCAGATATTGTCACTTCTGATCCATAGTCTTCTGATTAATTAATTATTTACTTTACCTCACGTTAATCTCATTCCAAACATCGTAAATTGTTGGTTATCTGCACAAACCCAGTCTTCACTATGAGTCATCCATACATCAATTGTCTTTAAATAATGTATTTATTACTAAGTATTTCACAGAAATGCATAAACAAACAAGGTAAATATGGTTACAAGAAATGATAGAGGAATGTGCCCTAGTGGGCTAAACCGGCATCGCGGCTTGTAAGACAAAAGGGGAAGTGGGGGGCAACTGAGATGAGACACTACGAAGTTGATAATTATAACAATTGAAATGCTAATCCTTTGCACATGAACGCTCACTCATTCAGGAACAATTGCAATCCATATATATATTTACGCTCAGTGTGTCGTCTTGATCGCTGTTGAAAAGTTAGTTTCTGTTGCAGACTTTTCTCTCCTCTCTCTCTCTCTCTCTCTCTCTCTCTTTCTCTCTTGGTTAGAGAGGATAGTTCATTCTGTCGGTATCTATAGTCTAAGAGTTTAACCACGTGGTATGGTTAAAAGATTCAGCAATGGTTTACAACCTTTGTCCTCTCCTAATGGAGAAAAACATGGTCTGGTGATCATTTCTCAAAGTTGAGTTTTATTCGGAACTGGGCTCAGGGGCGGTCCGATGATTTAGTTAAACTTAATTCCCTTTTTGAGTTTTCCTTCATTAAACATTCCGAAATCACATTGTAAAATTGTGTAAACAGTATCATACTGACTCATTCCTCTTATACAACAATTAGATGTAAACCTCATATCTGAGGCTATTATATAAACAGCGTTCTGGTAATGTGGCCACACCGTCTCCCATGAGCTTCCCCAAATTGTAAGAAATGGACCAGTTCGTAGCTGCATTCTTCACCGATCTTTTATACTTTTCCGGAAACATGAAATTTGTTCGGGCCTCGAGTTCTGTGAGGTGGAAGAAATTCCTTTGTTCTATATGAAACTTCACTCTATCTCTATACTGTGTGGACATGTGGCAGGCTCTTCTCCTCAGGAATTTACGACCTCTCTGTCACGTTCTGACCAGAGTTCTTTTGTGTTTTCTTTGTTTTAGTGTTGGTCAGGACGTGAGCTGAGTGGGCATTCTATGTTTGTTATGCAGGTGAATGAGGACCCAAAAGCGACTTGGCGAAAACAGAGTTTTTAATCCAGTAAGAAACTTTACAAAACAAAAAGCATAATACTACTCGTAAAGACGAGAACAGACTGGAGACTTGATCGAGAACTGCAGGTTGCCTCGGGAAGGCACTTGAACCTAGCAGACTCAGACACCTGCTCACCACGCAGCATCTGAGGGAAACACGACACGACAGGGCAAAACATAGACACAGCACGGTGAATTATAGATGAGGATCCGACGGGGCAGGAACGGAAAACAAGGAGAGAAATAGGGACTCTAATCAGGGAAAAGGATCGGGAACAGGTGTGGAAAGACTAAATGATTGATTAGGGGAATAGGAACAGCTGGGAGCAGGAACGGAACGATAGAGAGAAGAGAGAGCAAGAGAGTGAGAGAGGGAGGGGGAGAGAGAGGGATAGAAAGAGGGAAAGAACCTAATAAGACCAGCAGAGGGAAACGAATAGAAGGGGAAGCACAGGGACAAGACATGATAATTAATGACAAAACATGACAGTACCCCCCCACTCACCGAGCGCCTCCTGGCGCACTCGAGGAGGAACCCTGGCGGCAACGGAGGAAATCATCAATAAGCGAACGGTCCAGCACGTCCCGAGACGGAACCCAACTCCTCTCCTCAGGACCGTAACCCTCCCAATCCACTAAGTATTGGTGACCCCGTCCCCGAGAACGCATGTCCATGATCTTACGTACCTTGTAAATAGGTGCGCTCTCGACAAGGACGGGAGGGGGAGGGAAGACGAACGGGGGTGCGAAGAAAGGGCTTGACACAGGAGACATGGAAGACAGGATGGACGCGACGAAGATGTCGCGGAAGAAGCAGTCGCACAGCGACAGGATTGACGACCTGGGAGACACGGAACGGACCAATGAACCGCGGAGTCAACTTACGAGAAGCTGTCGTAAGAGGAAGGTTGCGAGTGGAAAGCCACACTCTCTGGCCGCAACAATACCTTGGACTCTTAATCCTGCGTTTATTGGCGGCTCTCACAGTCTGTGCCCTGTAGCGGCAAAGTGCAGACCTCACCCTCCTCCAGGTGCGCTCACAACGTTGGACAAACGCTTGAGCGGAGGGAACGCTGGACTCGGCAAGCTGGGATGAGAACAGAGGAGGCTGGTAACCCAGACTACTCTGAAACGGAGATAACCCGGTAGCAGACGAAGGAAGCGAGTTGTGAGCGTATTCTGCCCAGGGGAGCTGTTCTGCCCAAGACGCAGGGTTTCTGAAAGAAAGGCTGCGTAGTATGCGACCAATCGTCTGATTGGCCCTCTCTGCTTGACCGTTAGACTGGGGATGAAACCCGGAAGAGAGACTGACGGACGCACCAATCAAACGACAGAACTCCCTCCAAAACTGTGACGTGAATTGCGGGCCTCTGTCTGAAACGGCGTCTAACGGGAGGCCATGAATTCTGAACACATTCTCGATAATGATTTGTGCCGTCTCCTTAGCGGAAGGAAGTTTAGCGAGGGGAATGAAATGTGCCGCCTTAGAGAACCTATCGACAACCGTAAGAATCACAGTCTTCCCCGCAGACAAAGGCAGACCGGTAATGAAGTCTAGGGCGATGTGAGACCATGGTCGAGAAGGAATGGGGAGCGGTCTGAGACGACCGGCAGGAGGAGAGTTACCCGACTTAGTCTGCGCGCAGTCCGAACAAGCAGCCACGAAACGGCGCGTGTCACGCTCCTGAGTCGGCCACCAAAAGCGCTGGCGAATAGACGCAAGAGTGCCTCGAACACCGGGATGACCAGCTAACTTGGCAGAGTGAGCCCACTGAAGAACAGCCAGACGAGTGGAAACAGGAACGAAAAGGAGGTTACTAGGACAAGCGCGGCGGCGACGCAGTGTGCGTGAGTGCTTGCTTAACCTGTCTTTCAATTCCCCAGACTGTCAACCCGACAACACGCCCATAAGGAAGAATCCCCTCGGGATCAGTAGAAGCCACAGAAGAACTAAACAGACGGGATAAGGCATCAGGCTTGGTGTTCTTGCTACCCGGACGGTAAGAAATCACAAACTCGAAACGAGCGAAAAACAACGCCCAACGAGCTTGACGGGCATTAAGTCGTTTGGCAGAACGGATGTACTCAAGGTTCTTATGGTCTGTCCAAACGACAAAGGAACGGTCGCCCCCTCCAACCACTGTCGCCATTCGCCTAGGGCTAAGCGGATGGCGAGCAGTTCACGGTTACCCACATCATAGTTGCGCTCAGATGGCGACAGGCGATGAGAAAAATAAGCGCAAGGATGAACCTTATCGTCAGACTGGAAGCGCTGGGATAGAATGGCTCCCACGCCTACCTCTGAAGCGTCAACCTCGACAATGAATTGTCTAGTGACGTCAGGAGTAACGAGGATAGGAGCGGACGTAAAACGTTCTTTTAGAAGATCAAAAGCTCCCTGGGCGGAACCGGACCACTTAAAACACGTCTTGACAGAAGTAAGAGCTGTGAGAGGGGCAGCAACTTGACCGAAATTACGAATGAAACGCCGATAGAAATTAGCGAAACCTAAAAAGCGCTGCAACTCGACACGTGACCTTGGAACGGGCCAATCACTGACAGCTTGGACCTTAGCGGAATCCATCTGAATGCCTTCAGCGGAAATAACGGAACCGAGAAAAGTAACGGAGGAGACATGAAAAGAGCACTTCTCAGCCTTTACGTAGAGACAATTCTCTAAAAGGCGCTGTAGAACACGTCGAAAGTGCTGAACATGAATCTCGAGTGATGGTGAAAAAATCAGGATATCGTCAAGATAGACAAAAACAAAGATGTTCAGCATGTCTCTCAGAACATCATTAACTAATGCCTGAAAAACAGCTGGCGCATTGGCGAGACCAAACGGCAGAACCCGGTACTCAAAATGCCCTAACGGAGTGTTAAACGCCGTTTTCCACTCGTCCCCCTCTCTGATGCGCACGAGATGGTAAGCGTTACGAAGGTCCAACTTAGTAAAGCACCTGGCTCCCTGCAGAATCTCGAAGGCTGATGACATAAGGGGAAGCGGATAACGATTCTTAACCGTTATGTCATTCAGCCCTCGATAATCCACGCAGGGGCGCAGAGTACCGTCCTTCTTCTTAACAAAAAAGAACCCCGCCCCGGCCGGAGAGGAAGAAGGCACTATGGTACCGGCGTCAAGAGACACAGATAA
This sequence comes from Oncorhynchus gorbuscha, assembly GCF_021184085.1. Taxonomy (NCBI): domain Eukaryota; kingdom Metazoa; phylum Chordata; class Actinopteri; order Salmoniformes; family Salmonidae; genus Oncorhynchus; species Oncorhynchus gorbuscha. Next base: position 41,994,086 of record NC_060197.1, read on the forward strand.
ATAATCCTCGAGAGCCTTACGTTCGGGAGCCGACAGAGAGTATAGTCTACCCCGAGGAGGAGTGGTCCCCGGAAGGAGATCAATACTACAATCATACGACCGGTGAGGAGGAAGGGAGTTGGCTCGGGACCGACTGAAGACCGTGCGCAGATCATGATATTCCTCCGGCACTCCTGTCAAATCGCCAGGTTCCTCCTGAGAAGTGGGGACAGAAGAAATGGGAGGGATGGCAGACATTAAGCACTTCACATGACAAGATACGTTCCAGGATAGGATAGAATTACAAGACCAATTAATAGAAGGATTATGACATACTAGCCAGGGATGACCCAAAACAACAGGTGTAAAAGGTGAACGAAAAATCAAAAAGAAATAGTCTCACTGTGGTTACCAGATACTGTGAGAGTTAAAGGTAGTGTCTCAAATCTGATACTGGGAAGATGACTACCATCTAAGGCAAACATGGGCGTAGGCTTGTCTAACTGTCTGAAAGGAATGTTATGTTTCCGAACCCATGCTTCGTCCATGAAACAACCCTCAGCCCCAGAGTCAATCAAGGCACTGCATGTAGCACCCGAACCGGTCCAGCGTAGATGGACCGACATAGTAGTACAGGATCTAGATGAAGAGACCTGAGTAGTAGCGCTCACCAGTAGCCCTCCGCTTACTGATGGGCTCTGGCCTCTTACTGGACATGAATTAACAAAATGTCCATCAAATCCGCAATAGAGGCACAGGCGGTTGGTGATCCTCTGTTCCCTCTCCTTAGTCGAGATGCGAATCCCTCCCAGCTGCATGGGCTCAGTCTCAGAGCCAGAGGAGGGAGATGGTTGCGATGCGGAGCAGGGAAACACCGTTGATGCGAGCTCTCTTCCACGAGCCTGGTGACGAAGATCTACCCGTCGTTCTATGCGGATGGCGAGAGCAATCAAAGAGTCCACACTGGAAGGAACCTCCCGAGAGAGAATCTCATCTTTGACCACTGTGTGGAGTCCCTCCAGAAAACGAGCGAGCAGCGCCGGCTCGTTCCAGTCACTAGAGGCAGCAAGAGTACGAAACTCTATAGAGTAATCCGTTATGGATCGATCACCTTGGCATAGGGAAGCCAGGGCCCTAGAAGCCTCCCCACCAAAAACTGAACGGTCAAAAACCCGAATCATCTCCTCTTTAAAGTTCTGGTAATTGTTAGAACAATCAGCCCTTGCCTCCCAGATAGCTGTGCCCCACTCTCGGGCCCGGCCAGTAAGGAGTGAAATGACGTAAGCAACCCGAGCTCTCTCTCTAGAGTATGTGTTGGGTTGGAGAGAGAACACAATCTCACACTGGGTGAGAAAGGAGCGGCACTCAGTGGGCTGCCCGGAGTAGCAAGGTGGGTTATTAACCCTAGGTTCTGGAGGCTCGGCAGGCCAGGAAGTAACAGGTGGCACGAGACGAAGACTCTGGAACTGTCCAGAGAGGTCGGAAACCTGAGCGGCCAGGTTCTCCACGGCATGGCGAGCAGCAGACAATTCCTGCTCGTGTCTGCCGAGCATGGCTCCTTGGATCTCGACGGCAGTGTTACGAGCGTCTGTAGTCGCTGGGTCCATTCCTTGGTCGGATCCTTCTGTTATGCAGGTGAATGAGGACCCAAAAGCGACTTGGCGAAAACAGAGTTTTTAATCCAGTAAGAAACTTTACAAAACAAAAAGCATAATACTACTCGTAAAGACGAGAACAGACTGGAGACTTGATCGAGAACTGCAGGTTGCCTCGGGAAGGCACTTGAACCTAGCAGACTCAGACACCTGCTCACCACGCAGCATCTGAGGGAAACACGACACGACAGGGCAAAACATAGACACAGCACGGTGAATTATAGATGAGGATCCGACGGGGCAGGAACGGAAAACAAGGAGAGAAATAGGGACTGTAATCAGGGAAAAGGATCGGGAACAGGTGTGGAAATACTAAATGATTGATTAGGGGGAATAGGAACAGCTGGGAGCAGGAACGGAACGATAGAGAGAAGAGAGAGCGAGAGAGTGAGAGAGGGAGGGGGAGAGAGAGGGATAGAAAGAGGGAAAGAACCTAATAAGACCAGCAGAGGGAAACGAATAGAAGGGGAAGCACAGGGACAAGACATGATAATTAATGACAAAACATGACAATGTTGTGTGTCTAGTCTAGTTTTTGTGTGTCTAGTTTTCCCCGTTTCTATGTTTGGCCTGATATGGTTCTCAATCAGAGGCAGGTGTTAGTCATTGTCTCTGATTGGGAACCATATTTAGGTAGCCTGTTTCCTGTTGGGTGGTTGTCTTCTGTCTTCATGTGTCTGCACCAGAAGGAACTGTTTAGTTTTTTTTTCACATTTGTTGTTTTGTATTTTGTAGTGTTCACGTTTACCGTCTTTATTAAACATGATGAACATGCTGCGCTTTGGTCCTCTCCTTCGTCCACAGAAGAAAGCGTTACACTCTCTCTGACCACAGCAGCCTAGTTGAGGCAGGGAGAGGGGGACGGGCTTGCTTTACCCAAAGAGGGCAACGTCATGACAGCGATATGTTACAACGATTCATCGATACGTATGCTACGACGCTGGTAATGTTTGGTCTCGTGCACCTGCCCTCCCTCAAGCTCTAGACCGTGCTGGTCATAAAATAGCTAGCTAGCTGATGGATGCAAACAATGTTCTTCCACAAAAACACAGCAAAATGACAATCTGTTTCAGTAGCTACAGTAAGCTAAGTACTTACCTAGCTAGGTGTCATCATCTAAGATACCTCTAAATGTCAAGACGGTTCTTATTTGATTAATGGGGGTCGGATCGATCCATGTGAACCTAGCCACAATCAGGATTAGCCACCATTGTTGAAGTATGTCATTCATACAAACAGTGTAAATAAGCCGTAATTGAATAGATCATGCTAAACGAGGACAGAATGTTGCTACATAAATTATTTTTTTCTTTTTTCTTTATTTAACTAGGCAATTTCTTATTTTCAATGACTGCCTACAAACAGTGGGTTAACTGCTGTTCAGGGGCAGAATAACAGATTTGTACCTTGTCAGCTCGGGGATTTGAACTTGCAACCTTCTGGT